>NC_142940.1:55462260-55512260 GCF_046866305.1 Octopus bimaculoides | reverse complement strand
ATGCTTGCTTGCTGCAATGTAAAATTTGCTTACCACCAAGGCGAACTTGTTTAGCTTTATGAGTTGTACAAACAGCTCAAATAGCTCAGTGACTCATCAGAGCTGGTCTGATACGACAAAGCAGTCGACACTAAAACACACAATAGCCACATGGAGTCAGCTCTTCACACAATGCATATTTGACACAGTTCCCACCAAACCCATTTTCTCTAAGGCAGAAAAGCTTCTTGTGTGTGTATGTGTGTGTTTTTTTTGTTTTTTGTTTTTTTACTTCGATTCGTGTAGCAAATTAACATTCTACTCTGAATTCTCAGTCCGATTGATCTCCTCTCCGATCCCTCAAAAGTGCATAATTTCGAGCTAACTTTGTGGTCTTCGAGTTAATAAGGATCATCTGAGTGTCCAATCAGACACCATCTGACAACATATGACATGTCGGCTTCGCATGGACCATTGCCGAATGTGACGACATGTCCTTATTCTGATTTATAAGTTTGTGGGGGTTTTTTTATGCATGTACTGTAGTGCTGTCTGTAGGCTGGTGTGTAACGCATGATTTGTACCTGCCTTCTCACATCCTCTTTTGACAGCTTATGGAAATGCTATACGCCCTTGTATGAAAAACAAAGCTGTTGCTTTCGTCTTCGCCAATTTCCGGATAAAATTCCTCAGGCAAACAGTCGTCTTTTCTCTTGACAGCGTCGTCTTCGTTGTCGTGATGAATCTTACGCCTGCAGCACTTTAATGACACTACAATCAAACACGAGTTCTCCATCTGCCTTATCCAACCATCTCATATTGTCCACTCATGGCTTTCTTTGCCAGCCTCTTGATCTACTCTTCCTTCCATGATAATGTTTTCCAAACCTTTGTTTCTTTGGACATGGCCATAATAGATGAGCTCTTGCTCTTTAATAATGTTCAGGAGTTGTCGTCTTTCTCCTATTTATTGTAACACCCATTCATCTGTCCGATGGTCCTTGTAAGAGACTCGTAATATTCTCAGATCCATTCACATTTCAAATGCATTGATTATATCCTATTCAGATTTGCTCAAAATCCATGCTTCGCAACTATAAATACCTATTCGCCAAATAAGCGCTCACACCAGCCGCGTTTTTAACTTAGAACACTTTTGCTGCTCCAGATTTTATTAATCTTTTCCATGGATGTTCTTGCTATGGCTAGCAGTGTCCTAATTTCTTTATTACATATGGTTTCATCAGAGATTTGGGCTCCAAGATAACTTGTACAATTCAATCTGTTCGAGCCTCTAACTGCCAAGTTTCGACATACGAGTTGTTGCTACTGTTTTTCTTGGTGGTGGTAATGCAGTGGGTGGGTACCATTTTTTATGGTGGTGGTGGTGGTGGTAGTGGTCGGTTTGCTCTACCTACTATTCATATTTTCTCACTATTCAAATTAATGCTTTTATCATAAGTCATTCTGTATTTTTCGTTATGCCTTATTTGTTTAATTTTCATATTTTCTGCACTATTTTTTTTCATTTGAAATATATTTTCGCATTTGAAAATAACTACTTTCTCTCGCTCAATTCGAAAATCGTAAATATTTTAGGGAGAAACTGATAATTAAGAATTTGTTTTAATTCAACCAATGACGCCTGTGTGAAAGATTACGTCTCTGTTGAAATTTTCAACAAAATCTAAAGAGATAGTTCAAACCGAAAGGATTTCATTCACTAAGTCCTACTGATCCCAGTAGATGACTGGTACAAAGTAACACACGACTTTTGAACTCAGAACGTAAAGGGAACTGCAAAACAGTGATCAATGCCTTACTAGTTCTACCATTCGCCTCCTTCTAATTTAGACCAAAGTTTCGAGAGGGCGTTAGTCGATGTAATCGACCCCAGTATTTAATTGGTACTTTATTTTATTGACTCCGAAAGGACAGAAAGCAAATTTAACATCGGTGAAGTTTGAACTCAGAAAACTAAGAGCCGGAATAAAAAGCATAAAGTCCATAAAGTCCGGCACTATTACGAGTGTGCAATCTGACGTCCTCGTAATATTCTTTTCTCTTTTTCTACAAGACATGAAATTTAACGGGAGGCGGTCAGTCGATTAAATCAACTCCAGTTACAAACTATTACACATTTCATCGATCCTGAAGGATGAAAGGGAAAAGTCCACCTTGGCAGAATTTGAGCTCAGAATGTAAATACGGAAGAAATGCCACTAAGCATTTTGTCCGACATGCTAACGAGTCTGACAGCTCGCCAGCTGCAGTGTCCTCATAACATTGGTCTCTAAATTTGGCACAAGGCCAGCAATTGCGGGGAAGGTAAGTCCAGTACATCGAGCCCAGTACTCAACTTGTACTTATTTTATCGACCTCGAAAGCGATGAAAAGCAAAGTCGACCTCGGTGGCATATGAACTCAGGACGTAAAATCGGAAGCAAGGCCGCTAAGCATTTTGTCCGACATGCTAACGAGTCTGCCTGATCGCTGCCTTCAGCCTCTTCATAGTATTCATAACAGTCTCTAACCATTTGTGGAAGGATGCAGTGGGAAGGATACAGTGGGAAGGATACAGTGGGAAGGATACAGTGGGAAGGATACAGTGGGAAGGATACAGTGGGAAGGATACAGTGGAAAGGATACAGTAGGAAGGATACAGTGGGAAGGATACAGTGGGAAGGATACAGTGGGAAGGATACAGTGGGAAGGATACAGTGGGAAGGATACAGTGGAAAGGATACAGTAGGAAGGATACAGTAGGAAGGATACAGTGGGAAGGATACAGTGGGAAGGATACAGTAGGAAGGATACAGTGGGAAGGATACAGTGGGAAGGATACAGTGGGAAGGATACAGTGGGAAGGATTTCTAGTACATTGAAAGAAAAATGCGGTGGTAAGGCTGGTTTCTGATACATTTTTAATGTAATACTAATTAATAAATTAATCCATGTTGTCATTACATATGCTGTTATGCAAATTACACAGACCAGTCATACCAAATTTTCTTTAAGCCTGTATATTCTGTAAATAGCCATTAACTACCAATGTCAAAGTAGAGATATCCGGGCAATGGTTTTTTTAATAGGCTTATCAAAAAAAAAAAAAAAGAAAATGATTAAAAAAACAAACTCTAGCAACATGAGAACTTTGTGTATAACTCGCATGAGGTTACAAAGGTGGATTTGATATTATGCAGGACCTACAATCGCTTCTGTTTTACCAGCAAATTTAGATACAGAATAACAGGTACAAAATTACGTTCAAACCAGTATATCCGAAATGTATGTATGCGCACGCACTGTTATCAAGGTAATCCATGAAAGCTTGAATTTAAAGCTGCAATACATAAAATCAGACTAACAGGGCGTTGAGAAGAAGTATAACTTAAACTCTTTATTTATTGCCGACACAGTTTAACTCTCTCATGACATAGCAAAACCAGCTTAGCGTTTAAACTTACGATGACAATAGTAAACAACAAAAGAATGAAAAATAAGTATAGACATAAGCCTAGGAGTGGCTGTGTGGTAAGTAGCTTGTTTACCAACCACATGGTTCCGGGTTCAGTCCGACTGCGTGGCACATTGGGCAAGTGTCTTCTACTATAGCCTCGGGCCGACCAAAGCCTTGTGAGTGGATTTGGTAGACGGAAACTGAAAAAAAGCCCGTCGTATGTATATATATATATATATATATATATATATATACGACGGGCATATATATATATATATGTGTGTGTGTGTGTGTGTGTGTGTTTGTGTGTGTTTGTCCCCACAACATCGCTTGAAAACCGATGCTGGTGTGATACGCTGAAGATTAAAAAGAATTCTCCGAAATTAACATAGTATTTGCCACAAAGGCAGGTTGTCATTTGTCTTTTATCCATTCCAGTATCGGTAAGATAAATACCATTTCAGGATTGAAACCGATGTAATTAATTTACCCACTCTCTTGAATTGCTGACTTTGTGCAAAAGTTTGAAAGTAAAACCAATGAAAGAGCGTGTGATTTTTTTCCCCTCTCGAATTAAGTAAACGGACGTACATATGTTTCAGTATCGAAATATTTTCTGTATGTCGTAAGCACACAGGAATGTTATCACGTGTACTGCATTTAAGAAACATGAACTGAAACTGGTTTATGAACTCTTAGTCCTACTTGTCTGTTCAAAATCATGTGGCTGAGCACTCCACAGACACATATAGCATTAAAGTAGTTCTCAGGGAGGTTCATTCTGACACAGAATGTGACATGGCTGGCCCTTTGAATTACAGTTACAACTCATTTTTGCTGGCTGAGTAGATTGGAAAACAAGAAACATTTGTAAATGTCTTAAAAATTAATGAACTTATTCATTCATTACTGATGGTGAATAAATCAAATCGAATTATCGACACGATTTCAGTTCCGACAAACGTTGGTTTAATTTCTTGACGCCATTAATGCTGTATGGACAGGTATAAAGGATACAGTTGAAAGGACAAAATGTATTTCCTCCACGTGCTAAAGCGTTACCGGAGATATACATCAGTGGGTGAACATGTCAATTGCTTTCACCAGATGAAATATCAGGTGTTGTGAAATTTTTTTCCTAGAATTTTTTTCCTAGAATTTTTTTTCCTAGAATTTTTTTTCCTAGAATTTAAGCGAGCTTTCTGCAAAACGGGCTGTTATCTATATCTATAAAACTCGAAATGTTTGTATATGCTTTTTATGCGTTTTCACATTTTTCATCCAATTTTGGTGAAATTTACTGTATTAAATGGAAAATTTACCCAGGCAGGTCACTGCTGCATTACCGATCCCCAGAGATACCCGCTTCTAGGAGAAAAATCGATAAAACTGAAGGGACCCACACTTTTTGTAAAAAAAGGCGAAAGTTGCACGCGAGAAAAGTTTTTACAGGAACATCCGATTTTTATAATTTTGGTGTCAAAAGGACCGTCATGTTGCGACATTTCAGACAAATATTTCGGTACTGCTCTGAGACCTCTGATTCCCAAGAAAATTGCGAAAAACTTTGGAATAAAAAATCGATTTTTCGCATCTTTACAAAGTTACACGGTAGAAAACTTTTTACTGTCAAGTCTGATTTCCTTAGTGTTTACTGCTCAAACACCACCATGTAATGGCGGTTCTATCAAGTGTCTGTTCTATGTCTAAAGGCATCTCTGTGCGACAAAAAACTGCGAAAAACTGCGAAAAAAATCTATTTTATACACTTTTTTCCCCTTTAAATCTTCAAATACTTCTCACTGCTTCGGTGTATTGCGTTCAAACTTTACACGTTATTTACTCATCCTAAGAATAATGTTAGGAGACTCAGATTTGCTCAGAATTCATCCACGTATGACCTACAATTACGAAAAACTGAATAGAAAACCAATTTTTTGCTCTTAAATCTCTCATTTTTGACAGCATTCGTCCAAATATCACATGAACAGTACTGATGACTCAATAATGGTTTAAAACTATTATTGGTTAATATTCTTTATTTAACTTTGGTCTCTAAATTTGGCACAAGGCCAGCAATTGCGGGGAAGGTAAGTCCAGTACATCGAGCCCAGTACTCAACTTGTACTTATTTTATCGACCTCGAAAGCGATGAAAAGCAAAGTCGACCTCGGTGGCATATGAACTCAGGACGTAAAATCGGAAGCAAGGCCGCTAAGCATTTTGTCCGACATGCTAACGAGTCTGCCTGATCGCTGCCTTCAGCCTCTTCATAGTATTCATAACAGTCTCTAACCATTTGTGGAAGGATGCAGTGGGAAGGATACAGTGGGAAGGATACAGTGGGAAGGATACAGTGGGAAGGATACAGTGGGAAGGATACAGTGGGAAGGATACAGTGGAAAGGATACAGTAGGAAGGATACAGTGGGAAGGATACAGTGGGAAGGATACAGTGGGAAGGATACAGTGGGAAGGATACAGTGGGAAGGATACAGTGGAAAGGATACAGTAGGAAGGATACAGTAGGAAGGATACAGTGGGAAGGATACAGTGGGAAGGATACAGTAGGAAGGATACAGTGGGAAGGATACAGTGGGAAGGATACAGTGGGAAGGATACAGTGGGAAGGATTTCTAGTACATTGAAAGAAAAATGCGGTGGTAAGGCTGGTTTCTGATACATTTTTAATGTAATACTAATTAATAAATTAATCCATGTTGTCATTACATATGCTGTTATGCAAATTACACAGACCAGTCATACCAAATTTTCTTTAAGCCTGTATATTCTGTAAATAGCCATTAACTACCAATGTCAAAGTAGAGATATCCGGGCAATGGTTTTTTTAATAGGCTTATCAAAAAAAAAAAAAAAGAAAATGATTAAAAAAACAAACTCTAGCAACATGAGAACTTTGTGTATAACTCGCATGAGGTTACAAAGGTGGATTTGATATTATGCAGGACCTACAATCGCTTCTGTTTTACCAGCAAATTTAGATACAGAATAACAGGTACAAAATTACGTTCAAACCAGTATATCCGAAATGTATGTATGCGCACGCACTGTTATCAAGGTAATCCATGAAAGCTTGAATTTAAAGCTGCAATACATAAAATCAGACTAACAGGGCGTTGAGAAGAAGTATAACTTAAACTCTTTATTTATTGCCGACACAGTTTAACTCTCTCATGACATAGCAAAACCAGCTTAGCGTTTAAACTTACGATGACAATAGTAAACAACAAAAGAATGAAAAATAAGTATAGACATAAGCCTAGGAGTGGCTGTGTGGTAAGTAGCTTGTTTACCAACCACATGGTTCCGGGTTCAGTCCGACTGCGTGGCACATTGGGCAAGTGTCTTCTACTATAGCCTCGGGCCGACCAAAGCCTTGTGAGTGGATTTGGTAGACGGAAACTGAAAAAAAGCCCGTCGTATGTATATATATATATATATATATATATATACGACGGGCATATATATATATATATGTGTGTGTGTGTGTGTGTGTGTGTTTGTGTGTGTTTGTCCCCACAACATCGCTTGAAAACCGATGCTGGTGTGATACGCTGAAGATTAAAAAGAATTCTCCGAAATTAACATAGTATTTGCCACAAAGGCAGGTTGTCATTTGTCTTTTATCCATTCCAGTATCGGTAAGATAAATACCATTTCAGGATTGAAACCGATGTAATTAATTTACCCACTCTCTTGAATTGCTGACTTTGTGCAAAAGTTTGAAAGTAAAACCAATGAAAGAGCGTGTGATTTTTTTTCCCTCTCGAATTAAGTAAACGGACGTACATATGTTTCAGTATCGAAATATTTTCTGTATGTCGTAAGCACACAGGAATGTTATCACATGTACTGCATTTAAGAAACATGAACTGAAACTGGTTTATGAACTCTTAGTCCTACTTGTCTGTTCAAAATCATGTGGCTGAGCACTCCACAGACACATATAGCATTAAAGTAGTTCTCAGGGAGGTTCATTCTGACACAGAATGTGACATGGCTGGCCCTTTGAATTACAGTTACAACTCATTTTTGCTGGCTGAGTAGATTGGAAAACAAGAAACATTTGTAAATGTCTTAAAAATTAATGAACTTATTCATTCATTACTGATGGTGAATAAATCAAATCGAATTATCGACACGATTTCAGTTCCGACAAACGTTGGTTTAATTTCTTGACGCCATTAATGCTGTATGGACAGGTATAAAGGATACAGTTGAAAGGACAAAATGTATTTCCTCCACGTGCTAAAGCGTTACCGGAGATATACATCAGTGGGTGAACATGTCAATTGCTTTCACCAGATGAAATATCAGGTGTTGTGAAATTTTTTTCCTAGAATTTTTTTTCCTAGAATTTTTTTTCCTAGAATTTAAGCGAGCTTTCTGCAAAACGGGCTGTTATCTATATCTATAAAACTCGAAATGTTTGTATATGCTTTTTATGCGTTTTCACATTTTTCATCCAATTTTGGTGAAATTTACTGTATTAAATGGAAAATTTACCCAGGCAGGTCACTGCTGCATTACCGATCCCCAGAGATACCCGCTTCTAGGAGAAAAATCGATAAAACTGAAGGGACCCACACTTTTTGTAAAAAAAGGCGAAAGTTGCACGCGAGAAAAGTTTTTACAGGAACATCCGATTTTTATAATTTTGGTGTCAAAAGGACCGTCATGTTGCGACATTTCAGACAAATATTTCGGTACTGCTCTGAGACCTCTGATTCCCAAGAAAATTGCGAAAAACTTTGGAATAAAAAATCGATTTTTCGCATCTTTACAAAGTTACACGGTAGAAAACTTTTTACTGTCAAGTCTGATTTCCTTAGTGTTTACTGCTCAAACACCACCATGTAATGGCGGTTCTATCAAGTGTCTGTTCTATGTCTAAAGGCATCTCTGTGCGACAAAAAACTGCGAAAAACTGCGAAAAAAATCTATTTTATACACTTTTTTCCCCTTTAAATCTTCAAATACTTCTCACTGCTTCGGTGTATTGCGTTCAAACTTTACACGTTATTTACTCATCCTAAGAATAATGTTAGGAGACTCAGATTTGCTCAGAATTCATCCACGTATGACCTACAATTACGAAAAACTGAATAGAAAACCAATTTTTTGCTCTTAAATCTCTCATTTTTGACAGCATTCGTCCAAATATCACATGAACAGTACTGATGACTCAATAATGGTTTAAAACTATTATTGGTTAATATTCTTTATTTAACTTTGGTCTCTAAATTTGGCACAAGGCCAGCAATTGCGGGGAAGGTAAGTCCAGTACATCGAGCCCAGTACTCAACTTGTACTTATTTTATCGACCTCGAAAGCGATGAAAAGCAAAGTCGACCTCGGTGGCATATGAACTCAGGACGTAAAATCGGAAGCAAGGCCGCTAAGCATTTTGTCCGACATGCTAACGAGTCTGCCTGATCGCTGCCTTCAGCCTCTTCATAGTATTCATAACAGTCTCTAACCATTTGTGGAAGGATACAGTGGGAAGGATACAGTGGGAAGGATACAGTGGGAAGGATACAGTGGGAAGGATACAGTGGGAAGGATACAGTGGGAAGGATACAGTGGGAAGGATACAGCGGGAAGGATACAGTGGGAAGGATACAGTGGGAAGGATACAGTGGGAAGGATACAGTGGGAAGGATACAGTGGGAAGGATACAGTGGGAAGGATACAGTGGGAAGGATACAGTGGGAAGGATACAGTGGGAAGGATACAGTGGGGAGGATACAGTGGGAAGGATACAGTGGGAAGGATACAGTGGGAAGGATACAGTGGGAAGGATACAGTGGGAAGGATACAGTGGGGAGGATACAGTGGGAAGGATACAGTGGAAAGGATACAGTGGGAAGGATACAATAGGAAGGATACAGTGGGAAGGATACAGTGGGAAGGATACAGTGGGAAGGATACAGTGGGAAGGATACAGTGGGAAGGATACAGTGGGAAAGATACAGTGGGAAGGATACAGTGGGAAGGATACAGTGGGCAGGATACAGTGGAAAGGATACAGTAGGAAGGATACAGTAGGAAGGATACAGTGGGAAGGATACAGTGGGAAGGATACAGTGGGAAGGATTTCTAGTACATTGAAAGAAAAATGCGGTGGTAAGGCTGGTTTCTGATACATTTTTAATGTAATACTAATTAATAAATTAATCCATGTTGTCATTACATATGCTGTTATGCAAATTACACAGACCAGTCATACCAAATTTTCTTTAAGCCTGTATATTCTGTAAATAGCCATTAACTACCAATGTCAAAGTAGAGATATCCGGGCAATGGTTTTTTTAATAGGCTTATCAAAAAAAAAAAAAAGAAAATGATTAAAAAAACAAACTCTAGCAACATGAGAACTTTGTGTATTTAATCGCATGAGGTTACAAAGGTGGATTTGATATTATGCAGGACCTACAATCACTTCTGTTTTACCAGCAAATTTAGATACAGAATAACAGGTACAAAATTACGTTCAAACCAGTATATCCGAAATGTATGTATGCGCACGCACTGTTATCAAGGTAATCCATGAAAGCTTGAATTTAAAGCTGCAATACATAAAATCAGACTAACAGGGCGTTGAGAAGAAGTATAACTTAAACTCTTTATTTATTACCGACACAGTTTAACTCTCTCATGACATAGCAAAACCAGCTTAGCGTTTAAACTTACGATGACAATAGTAAACAACAAAAGAATGAAAAATAAGTATAGACATAAGCCTAGGAGTGGCTGTGTGGTAAGTAGCTTGTTTACCAACCACATGGTTCCGGGTTCAGTCCGACTGCGTGGCAGCCTCGGGCCGACCAAAGCCTTGTGAGTGGATTTGGTAGACGGAAACTGAAAAAAAGCACGTCGTATGTATATATATATATATATATATATATATATATATATATATACGACGGGCATATATATATGTGTGTGTGTGTGTGTGTGTGTGTGTGTGTGTGTGTGTGTGTGTGTGTGTGTGTGTGTGTGTGTGTGTGTGTGTGTGTGTTTGTGTGTGTGTGTGTGTGTGTGTGTGTGTGTGTGTGTGTGTGTGTGTTTGTGTGTGTGTGTGTGTGTGTGTGTGTGTGTGTGTGTGTGTGTGTGTGTGTGTGTTTGTGTGTGTTTGTCCCCACAACATCGCTTGAAAACCGATGCTGGTGTGATACGCTGAAGATTAAAAAGAATTCTCCGAAATTAACATAGTATTTGCCACAAAGGCAGGTTGGCATTTGTCTTTTATCCATTCCAGTATCGGTAAGATAAATACCATTTCAGGATTGAAACCGATGTAATTAATTTACCCACTCTCTTGAATTGCTGACTTTGTGCAAAAGTTTGAAAGTAAAACCAATGAAAGAGCGTGTGATTTTTTTTTTCCCCTCGAATTAAGTAAACGGACGTACATATGTTTCAGTATCGAAATATTTTCTGTATGTCGTAAGCACACAGGAATGTTATCACGTGTACTGCATTTAAGAAACATGATCTGAAACTGGTTTATGAACTCTTAGTCCTACTTGTCTGTTCAAAAGCATGTGGCTGAGCACTCCACAGACACATATAGCATTAAAGTAGTTCTCAGGGAGGTTCATTCTGACACAGAATGTGACATGGCTGGCCCTTTGAATTACAGTTACAACTCATTTTTGCTGGCTGAGTAGATTGGAAAACAAGAAACATTTGTAAATGTCTTAAAAATTAATAAACTTATTCATTCATTACTGATGGTGAATAAATCAAATCGAATTATCGACACGATTTCAGTTCCGACAAACGTTGGTTTAATTTCTTGACCCCATTAATGCTGTATGGACAGGTATAAAGGATACAGTTGAAAGGACAAAATGTATTTCCTCCACGTGCTAAAGCGTTACCGGAGATATACATCAGTGGGTGAACATGTCAATTGCTTTCACCAGATGAAATATCAGGTGTTGTGAAATTTTTTTCCTAGAATTTTTTTCCTAGAATTTTTTTTCCTAGAATTTTTTTTCCTAGAATTTAAGCGAGCTTTCTGCAAAACGGGCTGTTATCTATATCTATAAAACTCGAAATGTTTGTATATGCTTTTTATGCGTTTTCACATTTTTCATCCAATTTTGGTGAAATTTACTGTATTAAATGGAAAATTTACCCAGGCAGGTCACTGCTGCATTACCGATCCCCAGAGATACCCGCTTCTAGGAGAAAAATCGATAAAACTGAAGGGACCCACACTTTTTGTAAAAAAAGGCGAAAGTTGCACGCGAGAAAAGTTTTTACAGGAACATCCGATTTTTATAATTTTGGTGTCAAAAGGACCGTCATGTTGCGACATTTCAGACAAATATTTCGGTACTGCTCTGAGACCTCTGATTCCCAAGAAAATTGCGAAAAACTTTGGAAAAAAAAATCGATTTTTCGCATCTTTACAAAGTTACACGGTAGAAAACTTTTTACTGTCAAGTCTGATTTCCTTAGTGTTTACTGCTCAAACACCACCATGTAATGGCGGTTCTATCAAGTGTCTGTTCTATGTCTAAAGGCATCTCTGTGCGACAAAAAACTGCGAAAAACTGCGAAAAAAATCTATTTTATACACTTTTTTCCCCTTTAAATCTTCAAATACTTCTCACTGCTTCGGTGTATTGCGTTCAAACTTTACACGTTATTTACTCATCCTAAGAATAATGTTAGGAGACTCAGATTTGCTCAGAATTCATCCACGTATGACCTACAATTACGAAAAACTGAATAGAAAACCAATTTTTTGCTCTTAAATCTCTCATTTTTGACAGCATTCGTCCAAATATCACATGAACAGTACTGATGACTCAATAATGGTTTAAAACTATTATTGGTTAATATTCTTTATTTAACTTTGGTCTCTAAATTTGGCACAAGGCCAGCAATTGCGGGGAAGGTAAGTCCAGTACATCGAGCCCAGTACTCAACTTGTACTTATTTTATGGACCTCGAAAGCGATGAAAAGCAAAGTCGACCTCGGTGGCATATGAACTCAGGACGTAAAATCGGAAGCAAGGCCGCTAAGCATTTTGTCCGACATGCTAACGAGTCTGCCTGATCGCTGCCTTCAGCCTCTTCATAGTATTCATAACAGTCTCTAACCATTTGTGGAAGGATGCAGTGGGAAGGATACAGTGGGAAGGATACAGTGGGAAGGATACAGTGGGAAGGATACAGTGGGAAGGATACAGTGGGGAGGATACAGTGGGAAGGATACAGTGGGAAGGATACAGTGGGAAGGATACAGTGGGAAGGATACAGTGGGGAGGATACAGTGGGGAGGATACAGTGGGAAGGATACAGTGGAAAGGATACAGTGGGAAGGATACAGTGGGAAGGATACAGTGGGAAGGATACAGTGGGAAGGATACAGTGGGAAGGATACAGTGGGAAAGATACAGTGGGAAGGATACAGTGGGAAGGATACAGTGGGAAGGATACAGTGGAAAGGATACAGTAGGAAGGATACAGTAGGAAGGATACAGTGGGAAGGATACAGTGGGAAGGATACAGTGGGAAGGATTTCTAGTACATTGAAAGAAAAATGCGGTGGTAAGGCTGGTTTCTGATACATTTTTAATGTAATACTAATTAATAAATTAATCCATGTTGTCATTACATATGCTGTTATGCAAATTACACAGACCAGTCATACCAAATTTTCTTTAAGCCTGTATATTCTGTAAATAGCCATTAACTACCAATGTCAAAGTAGAGATATCCGGGCAATGGTTTTTTTAATAGGCTTATCAAAAAAAAAAAAAAGAAAATGATTAAAAAAACAAACTCTAGCAACATGAGAACTTTGTGTATTTAATCGCATGAGGTTACAAAGGTGGATTTGATATTATGCAGGACCTACAATCACTTCTGTTTTACCAGCAAATTTAGATACAGAATAACAGGTACAAAATTACGTTCAAACCAGTATATCCGAAATGTATGTATGCGCACGCACTGTTATCAAGGTAATCCATGAAAGCTTGAATTTAAAGCTGCAATACATAAAATCAGACTAACAGGGCGTTGAGAAGAAGTATAACTTAAACTCTTTATTTATTACCGACACAGTTTAACTCTCTCATGACATAGCAAAACCAGCTTAGCGTTTAAACTTACGATGACAATAGTAAACAACAAAAGAATGAAAAATAAGTATAGACATAAGCCTAGGAGTGGCTGTGTGGTAAGTAGCTTGTTTACCAACCACATGGTTCCGGGTTCAGTCCGACTGCGTGGCAGCCTCGGGCCGACCAAAGCCTTGTGAGTGGATTTGGTAGACGGAAACTGAAAAAAAGCACGTCGTATGTATATATATATATATATATATATATATATACGACGGGCATATATATATATGTGTGTGTGTGTGTGTGTGTGTGTGTGTGTGTGTGTGTGTGTGTGTGTGTGTGTGTGTGTGTGTGTTTGTGTGTGTGTGTGTGTGTGTGTGTGTGTGTGTGTGTGTGTGTGTGTGTGTGTTTGTGTGTGTTTGTCCCCACAACATCGCTTGAAAACCGATGCTGGTGTGATACGCTGAAGATTAAAAAGAATTCTCCGAAATTAACATAGTATTTGCCACAAAGGCAGGTTGGCATTTGTCTTTTATCCATTCCAGTATCGGTAAGATAAATACCATTTCAGGATTGAAACCGATGTAACTAATTTACCCACTCTCTTGAATTGCTGACTTTGTGCAAAAGTTTGAAAGTAAAACCAATGAAAGAGCGTGTGATTTTTTTTTTCCCCTCGAATTAAGTAAACGGACGTACATATGTTTCAGTATCGAAATATTTTCTGTATGTCGTAAGCACACAGGAATGTTATCACGTGTACTGCATTTAAGAAACATGATCTGAAACTGGTTTATGAACTCTTAGTCCTACTTGTCTGTTCAAAAGCATGTGGCTGAGCACTCCACAGACACATATAGCATTAAAGTAGTTCTCAGGGAGGTTCATTCTGACACAGAATGTGACATGGCTGGCCCTTTGAATTACAGTTACAACTCATTTTTGCTGGCTGAGTAGATTGGAAAACAAGAAACATTTGTAAATGTCTTAAAAATTAATAAACTTATTCATTCATTACTGATGGTGAATAAATCAAATCGAATTATCGACACGATTTCAGTTCCGACAAACGTTGGTTTAATTTCTTGACCCCATTAATGCTGTATGGACAGGTATAAAGGATACAGTTGAAAGGACAAAATGTATTTCCTCCACGTGCTAAAGCGTTACCGGAGATATACATCAGTGGGTGAACATGTCAATTGCTTTCACCAGATGAAATATCAGGTGTTGTGAAATTTTTTTCCTAGAATTTTTTTCCTAGAATTTAAGCGAGCTTTCTGCAAAACGGGCTGTTATCTATATCTATAAAACTCAAAATGTTTGTATATGCTTTTTATGCGTTTTCACATTTTTCATCCAATTTTGGTGAAATTTACTGTATTAAATGGAAAATTTACCCAGGCAGGTCACTGCTGCATTACCGATGCCCAGATATACCCGCTTCTAGGAGAAAAATCGATAAAACTGAAGGGACCCACACTTTTTGTAAAAAAAGGCGAAAGTTGCACGCGAGAAAAGTTTTTACAGGAACGTCCGATTTTTATAATTTTGGTGTCAAAAGGACCGTCATGTTGCGACATTTCAGACAAATATTTCGGTACTGCTCTGAGACCTCTGATTCCCAAGAAAATTGCGAAAAACTTTGGAAAAAAAAATCGATTTTTCGCATCTTTACAAAGTTACACGGTAGAAAACTTTTTACTGTCAAGTCTGATTTCCTTAGTTTTTACTGCTCAAACACCACCATGTAATGGCGGTTCTATCAAGTGTCTGTTCTATGTCTAAAGGCATCTCTGTGCGACAAAAAACTGCGAAAAACTGCGAAAAAAATCTATTTTATACACTTTTTTCCCCTTTAAATCTTCAAATATTTCTCACTGCTTCGGTGGATTGCGTTCAAACTTTACACGTTATTTAATCATCCTAAGAATAATGTTAGGAGACTCAGATTTGCTCAGAATTCATCCACGTATGACCTACAATTACGAAAAACTGAATAGAAAACCGATTTTTTGCTCTTAAATCTCTCATTTTTGACAGCATTCGTCCAAATATCACATGAACAGTACTGATGACTCAATAATGGTTTTAAACTATTATTGGTTAATATTCTTTATTTAACTTGCGACACATCTACGAAATACTGTGAAACACTACCTTTTCGCGTTTTGTTGTTCTAAAAGTGGTTTCAAATTTTGGTACACGACCCGCAATTTCGGAGAGGGTACAAGTCGATTATATCGACCCCAATGCTCAGGGAGTATTTATTTTATTGACCCCCAAAGGATGGAAGGCTAATTCAACCCCGGCAGAATTTAAATTCAGAACGTAAAGTCGGACGAAATGCCGCTAAGCATTTTGTCCGACCAGCTAACGATTCTGCCAGCTGCTTTAAGGACCATACTGAAATATTGATCACAAGGCCAGCAATTTCGGGGAAGGGGTAAGTTGATTACATCGACCCCACGGTTCAACTTATCTTATCGACCCTGAAAGGATGAAAGGCAAAGTTGACTCGGCGGAATTTGAACTCAGAACGTAAAGACAGATGAAATGACGCTAAGCATTTTGTCCGGCATGTTAACGGTCCTGCTGGCTTACCGCTTTAAGGGGACATAATGAAATATTGCAAGACATTTTGTCACACACACTAACGTTTCTTTTCTACTCTAGGCACAAGGCCCGAAATTTTTGAGGGGAGAGGACCAGTTGATTAGATCGACCCCAGTGCGCAACTGGTACTTAATTTATCGACCCCGTAAAGATGAAAGGCAAAGTTGACCTCAGCGAATTTGAACTCAGAACGTAGTGGCAGACGAAATACCGCTAAGTATTTCGCCCGGCGTGCTAACGTTTCCTATTTCTTTACTGCCCACAAGGGGCTACACACAGATGGGACAAACAAGGACAGACAAACGGATTAAGTCGATTATATCGACCCAGTGCGTAACTGGTACTTATTTAATCGACCCCGAAAGGATGAAAGGCGAAGTCGACCTCGGCGGAATTTGAACTCAGAACGTAGCGGCAGACGAAATACCGCTAAGCATTTCGCCCGGCATGCTAACGTTTCTGCCAGCTCGCCGCCTTACACACACTAACGTTTTTATTAATCCACTGACACTATTAAGTATTTACATCCTTAATGCAAGGAAAGTAACTCTATATAGTTTCTCATTATTTACCTCCCCTATTGAAGCTATTTCCGTAATAGTTTCCGTATATAAACGCCTCTTGCAATAAGTTCAAATTCTGGAAAAATAAAATAAAATGACAAAATTATTCGTTTTGTAATTACGAGTTATGTCAATAAATGAGGAAGTTACATCTACTTTTGCATTATTTTCGGGACAACCCTTTGTGCGTGCGTATGTGTGCATACATACATACATACATACATACATACATGTATATATATATATTATCGTACGCTGAAGAAGGGAAATAACCTTGAAACTCGGGTCCGTACGTATCGCAGATCAAGATGGGAAGGATAACTTCCCTTGGCAAAAATAGACAGGACACAGATATGTGTCGATAAGTCAGCTGGAGGAGATGTTCTCCTGGGGCTAAAAGCAACAGTAACATCCACCCTTAGGGGTCAGCCACATTTAAATGGCAAATATACTTCACTTTATCGTGCAGTTACTGTTAACACCTCGTTCAGAGATTTAATATATATATATATATATATATATATATATATATATATAAACAAATAGTAAATGAGTATATGCATATATACGTACAGGTATGTGCATACGGACATCCACCTGTATGTATAGGTGCATATCTGGGTACAGGACATTGCAAACAAACGTAGACGAGAAAACACACGAGCCACATAGAGAACATTCTACTTCATCAGCTACCCACGTTTTAATACCGGCGTTTCGACGAGCTTCGGGACCGCAGATTAAATTTGTATACGCAAATTAAATCTAGCCATGGAGGAATGTAGTGGCGGACAAAAAACAAGACAAGAAAACAAACAGAAAAGGCTTTACGGCCAGACGAGAAAAATTATGTGTGTATGAACGCTGTGAAGCACGAACTTGAAAGGGACAAAGCGGTGCGTGCGTTTGCTCATATATATATATATAGGTGTGAGAAAGTTGGTAATGTACATACCTACATCTATATGTATACATACATGCATATATGGGTACAGGACATCAAAAAAACGTTAAACACAATGAGAAACGAAAATATAAAAACGAAAACAGAAAACGAACTTTTTTCGAACAACGAAAAAAAAAACAAACAAACAGAGAAACGAGACATGCAACATAAAGAGTATACCCCTTCGTCAGTTGTCCCTGTTCCATCTACTCCGCGTTTCGAAGGCAAGGACAATACGCGACTTCGCTGGAAGCAGTCCTTCCCGCAAAGCAAATTAAATAAAATTTGGGATTTTTTACGGAGGGTGAAAGTGTTAACAAGAACAGGACAATGAGAACAAGACAGTAAAAACAAGACAGTAAGAACAAACGGTAAGGGCTGATTGATATATATATATATATATATATATATGTATATATATATATATATATATATATATATATATATAATGTTTTTCAGTGACCCGGTTTTCGCACTACATTTATTCAATAGTGTTTTCACACGAGATCAAAGCTGACTCTCTCTCTCTCTCTCTCTCTCTCTCTGTTTTTCACGCACTGATAAACAAGCATGAGGATGTCATTTGTCTTGTATCTATCAATCAATTGCAATTTAAGGCATATTTCCATAGAAACACTTCGATTGGTGAAACATGTTATAAACTATGTAAGAATCGTAACCATCGTAACCAGTTTTGTCCCATTGAACACAGCAAGCTCAGTGAATCGGTACGCGAATCTAGACTCCTCCGTGTGTGTGTGTGTGTGTGTGTGTGTGTGTGTGTGTGTGTGTGTGTGTGTGTGTGTGTGTGTGTGTGTTTGTGTGTGTGTGTTTGTGTGTGCGTGCATGCGTGCATGCGTGCGTGCGTGTTTGTGCATATCCTTTCAGTCATTCTTCGCATGAGTTAATGTAAATTTATTGTTATTGTACATATTTTATAAGCAAACTGTTTTTGCCTACACCTGCTCCCCATTTCGTGTGAGCGTACAGATATGGACAATGACTATAACGTCTCTCGTAGGTAAGTCCAGCAATAATTAACACTCTTACTTTTGTGACTCGATTCTCCGGCGACTCTACATTTTCTAAATTCACTCAGCTGTTCAAACCTGTTTGATGTTGTTGGCCTGCTCGGATACCACGGCAGCTATATCTACGAGACTAGACCAGATGGAGCCCTTAGCTTCAATGCTCTTTTGCAGTTGTAGATAAATACTTGGTATTCGGACGGGATGCCGAATGCATTTTTGCGAAGGACAAGGAACCGAAGCCAAGAAACCAAACGGACAAGATGTCGAACGGACAAGATGCCGAAAAGACATACGAAAGTTAAATTATAAGATAATCATTTTATTTCTACAATATGACCATTTGACAGACTAAAATGGTCATTAAACAAATGTAGGTAGGAATGTTTTTTTTTCTTTATTATTGTGTCCGTTCGGCTTTATGTCCGTTCGGCATTGTGTCCGTTCGGCTTTTTGGCTTCGGCTTCTTGTCCTTCGGCAATTTTCCATTAGACATCCTTCCGCGTACGAAATAGTCGATTCTTTTCGAAAGTCCTTAAAAGTATCCTTACCGCGACTGCGCCGTCCGTCTAATGAACGTTTCACTCCTTCTCTACAGACGCGCAATAGAAAAGACATTTCAGAAGTTGTCATTCATCTGTTCTGGCAACGCGACTAGGGTAACGCATCTTAGATACATGCTAATTAATTAATTGATTAATTAATTAATTAATTAATGCATTCATTACCGTTTACCATTTTAGCTTTTACTTGTTTCAATCATTTGACTGTAGCTATGCTGGAATACCACCTTCAAAAATTTTAGTCGAACATATCAACTCCAAGACTTATTTTTCTTAAAAAAAGCCTTATATTCTATCCCTCTCTTTTGCCGGATCGTTAAGTTATGGGGACGTAAACACACCAAAACCGATTGTTAAACGGTGGTGGGGGACAAACACAGACACAAAGACGTACTTACATAGCTATATACATATACATGTATATATGTATATACGACAGGCTTCTTTCCGTTTACCAAATCCACTCACAAGGCTTTGGTCGGTCCCAGGCTATAGTGGAAGACAGCTTCCCAAGGTGTCACGCCGTGGGACTGAACCTGGAACCATGAAGTTGGGAAGCAAGCATCTTGCTACACAGCCACGCCTGCGCCTGAAGAAGTGGCCTCCAATACTCCACAGAGAATCGAAACCTGCACCTCTCGAATTCCAGCTGAGCGCTCTGTACCATTAAGCTAAGAAACCCCTAATTAATTTATGTTACTGGTCATTGAAAACTGTACCGGTGGCATTGTCCTACCAACGAACGTGCAATATCTTGCGCGGGCAATTCATCGGGGAACTGTCAAGCGATTCTGCTTGCAAACTGCAGACATTATACGCTTCACTGGGATGCAGCAAAATTAACAGAACAACGGCTCTGTAGACTTTAACAGTCATTTGGAAGTTGAGCTCCTACTGCACTCAGACGGCCTTGGCAATTCTGCAGTTGACTTCATCGTCAATGTTGATGATTCTCCAGATCTTTAACATCTAGTTCTTCACCGTGTTTCTGATAAATTTTAGCATGCATAGCAATCACGCCAGAGAACTGCTTTAAGAGATAGACTAAACGATGTGAGGTGAGTCGCCAGGTTTCGTCCCTATACACACGTAAGTACATACAGGCGCTCGTGTACACATTGTATGTATGTATGTATGTATGTATGTATGTACTGTGTATGTGTGTATGTGTATGTATGTATGTGCAAATTCCTCTCACCCTTTCTTCCTGCTTCTGCTGTACCTGTATTTCAAAGAGCCAGCCTTGTCACACTCTGTGTCACGCTAAATCTCTACGTTAAGAGTACACGTGTCTGTGGATTGCTCACTTGCACGTTAATTTCACGAGCAGGCTGTTCCGTTGATCGTATCAACTGGAACCCTCGTCGTCGTAACCGACGGAGTGCCACGTATATATATATATATATATATATATAGATAGATAGATAGATAGATAGATATAGATATATCACATACGGTGCTTCCCAACCACATGGTTCCGGGTTCAGTCTCACTGCGTGGCACCTTGGGCAAGTGTCTTCCACTATAGCCTCGGGCCGACCAAAGCCTTGTGAGTGGATTTGGTAGATAGAAACTGAAAGAAGCCCACCATATATAAATATATATATGTATGTGTGTGTGCCTGTCCCTCACTACAGATTGACAACCGGTGATGATGTGTTTATATCCCCGTAACTTAATGGTTCGGCAAAATAGACGGTTAGAATAAGTACTGGGTTTGCTTAGTATTACTAAAATTCCTCAAAGTGGTGTCTCAGCATGGCCGCAGTCTAATGATTGAAACAAATAAAATAATACATATACCTACATTGATAATATACTGATTTCAAATTTTGGAACAAGGTCATCGATTCCGGAGTGAGGGCTAAGTCGATTACATCGACCCCAATACTCAACCGGGTACTTATTCTATCGACCCCGAAAAAATGAAAGGCAAGGTCGACCCTGGAAAATATACGCCAGAGACACTGGAGAACCGGTCCTATGCTTCTTACGGAGTAATGTGGACTAACCCCACTTCCATGAGTCCTAAAACTCTAGACACAAATATCCAGGGAACTCACAATACGTTTTCTTCCTTATCGATCTTCGGGAGATGTAAGACGAATCTTTGTTTCAACACAAATTATTTAACAGCTTCAAACCTTTGACACAGTGATTTTTCAAAAACTTTACAATACCAATGCCTGTCTACAAATACTCAGGGTTTTTTGTTTTGTTTTGTTTTGTTTTTTCTGCTTTCTACTCCATTTCAATGAAAAGCCAGCTCAGAGTTTGTATCTGGGTTAAAACGTTTAAAAAATAATTGTAAATTTTATTTAAATGACAATTTGCTCGTCCTCTCGCCTTTTTCAATCATCACAGCCCTACATTCGCTGTGAGTAATATTGATTCTAGTGCACCCCTCCCCCACCTGTCGCTGAGTCACCATGTTTACATAGATTGTTGCAGCTAGAAAAAAACAACAACAAAAAGAAACATTAAGATAGCTTTCGCTATCATGATCAATTCCTTAATAAATAAATCATTGATCATCATCATTGTTAATATCGTATATTGTATATATATATATATATATATATATATATATATAATATAAATAATATATAAATATATGCATATATCCATACATATATATACATACCTACATTTATATGTATACATACAAGCATATATGGGTACAAGACATCACAAAAAAAATCGTTAAACACAATGAGAAACGAAAATATAAAAACGAAAACAGAAAACGAACTTTTTTCGAACAACGAAAAAAACAAAACAGAGAAACGAGACATGCAACATAAAGAGTATACCCCTTCGTCAGTTGTCCCTGTTCCATCTACTCCGCGATTCGAAGGCAAGGACAATACGCGACTTCGCTGGAAGCAGTTTTTCCCGCAAAGCAAATTAAATAAAATTTGGAATTTTTTACCGGGGTGGGGGGTGAAAGTGTTAACAAGAACAGGACAGTGAGAACAAGACAGTAAAAACAAACGGTACGCCTCTCACGCCCCACTGTGACGAATTCGGGACTCGCACTGATGTCAGCCAGTTCCTGCGCCGCATCAAACTGTGCGCGTTCTTCCATACGCCAACACAGCGTCCCGACAATCGGGACTACTTCTCGGACCTGGGACGCCGCCCATCCAACTGGACGCCGCCCATCCAACTGGACGCCGCCCATCCAACTGGACGCCGCCCATCCAACTGGACGCCGCCTCCAGGCCAATTCAGTAGCCTAGACTTGTTCGTGGATGACTGTAAGGCGTTGGTCGAGCGTTTCGACTTTAAGAAAAGACCCCTCTGGGCCAATCTTACCCGGGCCGAATCGGTCGCCATCCGCAATCCCCGCCGCCGCGACGACATCGTCATCAAGCCGGCGGACAAAGGTGGAGCAGTGGTGGTGTGGTGCGCGGACCTTTACAAGGGGGAAGCGCTCAGCCAGCTTCACAATCCCCTCTTCTACCGCCTCCTCCCCTCCGACCCCACCCCCTCCTACCAACGGCTTGTGTCCTCCACAATCCATGACGTCATCTCCTCCTCTGCTCTCCCCGCTACCGCCACCAACCTCATCGTCCGCACACCCCGCACCTCCTCCATCTACTTCCTTCCCAAGATCCACAAACCTAACAACCCTGGCCGCCCCATTGTCTCTGCTTGCAATTGCCCCACCGAGCTCATTTCAAAATACCTCGACCATATCCTATCCCCGTTAGTTGCTGCCCTCCCATCCCACATACATGACACCAACCACGCCCTTCGCCTCTTCAATTCCTTTTCTTTCCCTCCCGGCCCCTCACACCTCCTCTTCACCCTGGACATCAAATCCCTATACACCGTGATTCCACACAACGATGGTCTCTCAGCCCTCCAATACTTCCTTGACCGCCGCCCTGACCCCACACCTAGCACCCCTACCCTGCTTCGTCTGGCAGAACTCGTCCTCACCCTCAACTGCTTCACGTTCGCCGGAGATACCTACCAACAGGAATCTGGGGTCGCGACGGGGATGAGAATGGGGCCCAATTACGCCAACCTCTTTGTTGGTTACATCGAGGCCCAAGTATTCTCCCAATTCTCCGGTCCGACCCCGGAACTATACGGTCGCTACATAGATGACTGTATAGGAGCCACCTCCCTCTCCCGCGAACAGCTCTGCCTTTTCATCTCCTTCCTCTCTAACTTCCACCCTGCTCTTGACTTTACTTCTACCATCTCTGACACCTCTGTTAACTTCCTCGACATCTCTCTTTCCATCAACCCCCCCTCCAACTCTCTAACTACCTCCGCCTTCTTCAAACCCACTGACTCCCACCTCTACCTCAACTTCTCCTCCTCCCATCCATTCCACACCAAACGAGCCATCCCCTACTCCCAGTTCCTCCGCCTCCGACGTTTGTGCAGCCTGGACCAGGATTTCGAGACTCAGTCCCAGTATCTTGCTCGTCTGTTCATGCATCGAGGATACCCCTCCCACCTTGTCCAATCCGCCCTCGCCCGCGCTCGTCGAATCGACCGCACACCAATCCCCCACACCAATCCCCTAACCGTACCCCCTTCCCACTCCGTTTCCACCCTGCCACCCTACTCTTCGTCGGAAGATCCTACGGGCCTTCCGTTGCCTCCAGCTCGATCCCACTACCCACCCCATTTTCCCCAACCCACCCCTATCCGCCTTCAAACGCGCCCGCAACCTACGCGATCTACTGGTCCGCAGTACCTTCTCCTCTTCCTCCCCACCCCCACCCGGCTCCTTCCCGTGCTCCAGATCCCGCTGTCACACCTGCCCCTTCATCACCAACACTACCTCTGTCACCGGATCGAACCTACAAACACTTCACATTCCACACAGTTTCACCTGCACCTCCTCTAACCTTATTTACTGCATCAAATGCACCCTATGCAACCAACTCTACGTGGGGCAGACGGGCCGCCGGCTGGCCGACCGTTTCACCGAACACCTAAGGGACGTTCGGCTAGGTTCGGACTCCCCCGTCGGCCGTCACTTCCACTTGGCCAACCACTCTCCCTCTAACATCTCCGTTTTTGGCCTCGCCCTGCACCATGGGTCCACTCCCTCGCGACTCCACTTGGAGCAACGCTACATTTTCAACCTTAATTCTTCTTTCCCCTTCGGACTCAACGCAGCCCTCTCTTCCTTATGACTCTCCCCTTTACGTCTATGCAACACTTTTCTTTATTTTATATTTTATTTTTTATTTTTTATTTTTATTCTTTTACCCCCCCCCCCCTCGTCCCCTTTACATTATATGCATTATTCTCTTGTTATTACACTCACTACTTTTTTCCACTTTTTATCTCACCCCTACCTACACGCACACATACCCACACACAAAAAATACACGCACCCATACACACACATGTAAGCACACCTACCCCCAACACACCACACACACACAACACATATGCATGCACTCACACGCTCAGACTCGCCCACGCACTTATACACACCCACATGCACACACACACTTCTCACCAACACTACACACTCACACAGACACGCATACAATCACACACACATGGGCATAAACAACGCACGCACATACAATAGCAAACGCACGCACACACACGTACACAGCAACGCACATATACACAACATACACATACACACAAACACACACGCACGCACAAAAACATACACATACACACACGCGCACATACAAAATACACACACACACGTACACGTACCCTACACCTACAACCCCACACAAACACGAACACACACATACTAAAAAAAACCGCCTGTTGACTTTCTACCTACACTGTCTATAAGCGTCCACTAACCAGTCCTGCTACTAATTTCTTCCACTACGTCTTACACACACACACACACACACACACACACAAACACACTAACAGATAAACCACCAAACCATGCACACACACACACACATACATACATACGCACACACACGTTCTGTTATCACACACACACTCGCAGACTCACGCACACGCACAGATATTCATCTCCCTTTTTCACTCTCCTGTCTTAGAAAGAACTTTTCCCCCACCACCTCCTCTTCCGGTCTTTTCACAATGTAACCTCGTGGGCATCGGTACCATTTTCCTCTTTCTCCGTTCTTCCATTCTCCGAACTTTCCACCTTTCCGACGAAGGGCTACGCCCGAAACGTCATACACTCTCTCTTTCCTTTCCTGAGCGTCCAATAATACTATCCATATCACGTCCTCACTTTGTTGTTTTTTTGTTATTGTTTTTTTGAACCTATATATATATATATATATATATATATATATATATATATATATATATATATATATATATATATATATAAAGGGGGAGAATTCACAAGAAAACAAAAGACGGTGTAGACAACAAACAGATGAAACAACAAACGGGAAGTGAAAAAGCCTTTAACGTTATATATATATATACCTTTTATAAGGAATATTCTAAAAGAATATGTAACTCAACTTATATTAAGTGCTCTATTATTTTGAGCAAATAAATATATATATATATGTGTGTTTTTATATTATTAATAAATTCATAAAATTATCAATAATATTCGCGGGAAATCAATATTTAATATTTAAATTTCGAAAGATATATATCAAATATGACATAGTAATATAATAAATTTAAAATTTAAGATATACGAAATATAAATATAAATATATATAAAAATATGAATGTAGATAAAGATACATTTTTAATTTATTATATTACCATGTCATATTAGATATATATCTTTCGTTGAAGGCTATAAACCATTTCTTTCATAAGCTTCCGTTCACAACTCAAACCGGTTTAAAACCAGTTCTGTCTTGTTTGGACTTGCTTAACCTGACTAATAACAATGGTGTGAAAACGTCATTTGGATTATTTCCACGTTTACTCGAATATTCCGAGAAAGTTTGTTTGTTATACCTCTTCTTACATTAGTTATTTACCGAATATATAAATCAGAAGAATGTGATTCAATGACGTTCATGCCTTTATCAAGCGCATCTATCTATCTATCTATCTATCTATCTATCTATCTATCTATCTATCTATCTATCTAATCATACATACATACATACATACATACATCCTCTCGGAGGATACAGAACGCTGGAAATATTGTGCACCTGAAATAGGAGTTGGATGCAGTATACAGGTGGGCTGAGGACAAAAACATGCAGTTTAATGCTGGAAAATTGGTGTGAGTATAACGTGTGTGTGTGTGTGTGTGCACATGCATGTATGTACGTGTGTGTGTGTGTGTGTGTGTGCACATGCATGTATGTACGTTTGTGTGTGTACGTGTGTGTACACATGCATTTATGTACGTTTGTGTGTGTGTGTGTGTAACCAGCACGACTTGACAACCGGTGTTGGTTTGTTTACGTTCTCATAACTTAACGCTTTGACATTAAGAAAAAAGATAGAATAAGTGCCAGGCTTTAAGAAAAATGGTCTGGGGTCGATTCGTTTGATTAAAAATTCTTCAACGTATCAATTAATTAATATAGCTTACTAATTAATTCCTTAAATTGCTTTCTTATGTTTCAGATATAGTTAACTGCCGACGCCAATGTGAATCGGTACAGAGTGTCGTCTAAAATTAATTCAGCGTGTAATCCCGTAATAAATCGGCAACCAATAATCTTAATATATAATAATTCAACTATTTTACATTCTGCCAAAGAACTTCAGAGATTTGTGAGGTGCAGACGTGGGGATCTTCAAAGAGGAGCTGGACAAATTTTTATCTGAGATATCAGATGAACCCACAAAGAAGAACAGCTCCGTTCAACTTCCTATTTCACCAGAAACAATACAGAAAACAATGTTTTATTTACATAAAGACTGAATTACAATTTAGTTATAAGGAAACAAAGAAAAAGAAAAGGGGGTAGGTAGGATTAAGCAGCAGAAGATGGGGATAGAAGGAGTACACGCCAGAACAAACAGCGTGTTCATCTGCGCCCTGCTTATATTCCCACAGTTGCGTTGCCGAGGAGAATGGCCAGCGACACTCGTTACAGCAGCCAATCCGCCTCGCAGGGCTCATTTCCTCAATGCAGCAATACAGAAAAGAAACCCAATCGTACTGAAAGGCGGTGCTCCAGCATGGCTTCAGCTGAAGCCATTACAAGAAAAGATAATGGTTGATGACAGGTGCAACGTGAAATACTTGGTGTGAGTATAACGGGAACTGCTTATGAAGAGTGAAACGAAAGATGTTTGTGAAGGAGGGGTTAAAGTGAAAAGGGTCGGAAAGCGGTGGAGTGTGTAAGATGGATTGTTTGGAGAGAGATGTTTAACTAGAAATATTTTTTTAGTAACGTTAGATATATTTGCATAATTTCAATAAAATAAAATTATTAGTTTCCAATGTCGGATTTTGATAGCAGAGTCGTCGTCGTCGTCGTCGTCGTTGTGTTGCAACCAAAACTTCCAGTTAAACCCCCGGCTATATTCTGCTAGCTTCTTCAGACTCAGTTCTTCTAGACTCTCAACTATATTCTCCAGAATAAAGAAGTACAAAACATCTAGATTTAAGTGTGTTTCGCGAACCATATCTACTCCAAGAGTACACGGGAGTATGTATGTATGCATGTATGTATGCATGCATGTATGTGTGTATGTATGTATGTATGTATGCATGCATGTATGTATGCATGTATGTATGTATGTATGTATGTCATTATTCCGTTTATTTCAAGATTTCTTGCCAATAGAGAAAGAACCGATCCAAGATCCAAGGCTCTTTCATTGGAATTTCCACATCAACAGCGTATTTTTGTGGCAACCGGTATGGTTTGTTTATATCCCCGTAACTTAGCAGTTTCGAGGAAGAAAACCGATGGTATAAGTACCAGGCTCTAAAGAAACGCAAGCATTGGGACCCAATTTGTTCGACTAAATTTCTTCAAAGCGTTGCCCCAGCATGGACGCAGTCCTGTGACTGAAACGAGTAAAAGAAGGTAAAAGATAAAAGATATTTAGATCCGTGTTATTACATTACTACCAATTCTTATCGAAATTTCTACCATATATCTTTTCTACAATAGGCACAAGGCATGAAATTTAGGCGGGAAGGAGCTAATCAATTACATCGACCCCAGTGCTCAACTGGGACTTAATTTATCGATCCCGAAAGGATGAAAGACAAAGTCGACCTCGGAGGAACTGGAACATTGAACACAAAGACAGACGTGAAACTGCTCAGAATATTTTCCGGCGTGCTAACGAGCCTCGTAGCTCGCCACCTTAGAAATTTCTACCATATATACGAACTAAACACTTCATTTACACTAAACTGTTGTTTATTCAACTTTAATCCATCTTTACAACCCGACTTTTCGATTATATTTATTACCTCAATTTTATTTCAACTTTTCCACCAGTTTGACTTTCACACCATATATTATTTAAACTTTCTTCATGCTTTGTAACAATTATGCCAGTATCAGGCTCTTAGACAGGATTTTATTAAAATGCTTACGACTGAAAAAAATTGGGGTTTCAAGTCGAAAGACCAAAGCATTTTGCCAGCCATAACCGAGATTTGACTCATCTTAACAATAAAGAATTTATAGCAGGTATGATCAAGATTAGTTCATATTTACGAAGTCGTTCACATATTTGGAGAGAATAACGAGCCAAATATTGGAGTCATTAATGAAATATCAGACATGTCAGTAAGATATTGGACACATGGATTATATATGGAACATGTGAATATATGAGGTACATCAGTAAGATATGAGACACATTGACAAGGTTTGAGTATTATCAGTCAAACATGATACACGTTAGTCAGAAATGGCACACATCAATCAGTTGTTGGAAACATCAGTCAAATGCGAGGCACGTAAGTCAGTTATGAGACACATCAGACAGTTAATGGAGGGTCAATCAGATATGAGGCACATAAATCAGATATGAGACATATGAGTCAGCTATGGGTGACATCGATCAGTTATTGAATACAACAGTCTGTTAATAGACAGGACACATCAGTCAGTATGGGGCGCATGCATCAGATATGGGACATTTCAATCAGATGTAGACACATTACTTAGATATGGGGCATATTAGTCTTCATCATTCCATCGGTGTTCCATACCTCGGCTCCTTACACCGGGCATGATATCCCAAGATTTACAACTTAGGGAGACTATCCTCGTTTCAAAGATCTATGACGTTTCTTGAGGGATATTATGCAGCGATATCAAGGTTCTTTTCCTTATTATTTCACCCTGATTAAAGAAAAGCGGTTAGTCTCGAACAATTTCATTGACAAGAATGTATTTGATCAAATGTCCTATTTACATATATTTATTCGAATGAGACTGCCCAACTTGATGTAGTAGTGTGCTTATACCTTGGAGACTGTCAGTTGGTTACATAAGGCCAATGAAAATGAATTATTCTTAATTCATTCAAATTTCTTCATGAAACTTGCCAGAAAAATTCGAATAAAGTCTTAATCATGCAAAATTTTTCTTCATTTTTCATCCTTCACTCTTCACACAGCGTTAGATTAAGTTATAAGATTTGTGTTTAAGCTGAAGAAAGACTGGTCATTAAATAAAAGCTGTAGATGTTGCGGAGTGAGTTTTCCCATCTCCTGCGGATTGTCGAGTGCAGATAATTTTATTCGGTTATAAATATACTGAAAGAAAAAATCACTATCAAAAAAAAAAAAAAAAAAAAAAAAAGGAAAAAGAAAAAATATATCGATTTAAGTGGTATGTGATTGTATTTCCATCTGAAGGCTCTACCGACTCCTTTCTCATGTGACTGCAATGCATATTATTATATTGTATATAGTTGTGACCGCATCCATTTTGAATTAGTCATCCTTAGTATTTGTCTGTTTCATATTTATAACCTGCAGCTGGGACTGCGTTACAGCTGTGAATGAAGTTGAAATTGTGTTACAATTGTTACCTTGAGATGTGATTATAATATCTGTGACTCCGTTACACTGTGATTGTTAGATATGATTCTCTTACAGGTGTGACTTTTAGTTGGAGTACTGCTACAGCTGTAACTAATTTAGATGAGTTCTGTCACATCTGTAAATTTTAGATGTGATTTTATCGTAAATGTAGGCCTTAAATGTGATTTTGTTACAGCTGTTAACTTTAGATTTTTCAATCAAACTTAGTCTTTCATTGAACATCTTATCATAGATTACATGTATCATTTATATTTCTTGATTCAAGATGAATCAGGAAGAATACTGAAAAACGATGGATCATTCATCTTGATCCATAATTTTTTCCAGCATATATATATATATATATATATATATATATATATCCATTAAGAATCGATAAGTAGCTCAAATCATGCAACTTTGATCCACTGTCGTATGCTGTATAATATACACCAAACTAAGAGAACATTTGTGCAGTATGTGATTCAAGATTAGCCTATCAAAACCAGGGTACATTTTCCCTGAATCCAATCCGTAGTAAACCCACCAAAATCTATGTGCAATGGTTCAGTACATAGTCCATAACTAATACACTAAAATCAGGGCACATTATCCATGTATGAGCCACAGTTAGTCCATCAGGGTCAGAATGCGTTGGTTCAATGTGTAATACATAGTTAATCCACCAAGGTCAGTATGATTGATTATTAACACATCAAAATAAGAGTCTGTTCGTTTCGTATGTAAATCCATACCATGTAATCTAAACCAGAGTACACGTGTCCGTAACTGGGTCCATTATTAACCTACGAAAACCATGACACAACTGTCCATTGGGTGATACATACATAATCCACTAAAATCATGGCACATTGGTTTAGGATATATAATCTATAGTTGTTTTCTTAAGGTCGAAATGCGCGGGGTTCAGTATGTACTCCATATTTAACTCCTAAATATCGGAGTATATCTGTTTCCTAGCGAGCCATAATTAAGCCGCTAAAATTAGGGTACATTAGTTCTGTGTGTAATCTATATTTGATCCAAGTCAGGCTACATTCAAGTTGTTGTTGCTATTGTTGTTGTTGTTGTTGCTACAGATGTCGCTGTTGATGTATTTATGATTATTGTATTTAGTGACATTTATTGGTGTAGCTGTTTTTATTGTTTTCCATGTTGCTGCAACAGTTGTTGGAGTGGTTGTTGCTAATGCTGTTTTGGTTGTTGTTGTTGTTGTTGTTGCTGCTGTTGTCGATGTTACAGTATAGTGTTAGTATCGCTATTGTAGTTGTAATATTGGTGGTGGTTGTGTTAGTGGCGGCGGCGGTGGCAGCCATGGTCTCTGCTGTTGATATAGTTGCACTTGTGGTTGTTATGGTAATAGTATTTGTGTTCATTTGTAATTACTTTTATAGTTGCTGCTCCCGATATGCTGCTGCTGCTGCTGCTGCTGTTCCTGTTATTGTTGCTGCTGCTGATGGTGACGTTGCTGTTGCTGTGTCTGTTCAGTGTTATAGTTATTACTAATCCTGTTTTGTGTCGCCAAAGAAATAATCGGTAACCTAGTAAACATACAATTAACAATCCCGATCAATTTCTATTTCTGTTTACTATTCCTCTTTCTATTCCCCCATCTTTTTCCCTCACTCTTTCTCTTTATTTATGTGTGTGCGTGCGTGCATGTGTGTCGCTGAATGTGTGTGTGTGTGTGTATATACGTATGTACTTATGTATTTATGTATAAATGCATGTATGTACGTGTGTATGTAAGTACGTATGTATATATATGTATGCATGTATGCGTGTGTGCGTATATGCGTCTGTGTGTGTGTGTATATATGTACGTACGTACTTATGTATTTATGTATATATGTATGTATATATGCGTGTATGTATGCATGTATGTACGTATGTATGTATGTAAGTATGTATGTATATATACATACGTGTGTGTGTGTGTGTGTGTGTGTTCGTCTTTCTAGCTTTCACCCATTTCATATTCTGTAAACTGTTGGTAGGTTGCTTGCCAGGCTACCGACGCATTGTGCCACGGTTTTGCGTCCCCTTTACTGACGCAGAGACTTTCATCTCCTCGTCTTTGTCGTTGTTGTCATTCCAGTCTTTGCTAGTTCTAAGTAGGCACCATGCACAGGCGCAGTCTCAATTCACCGCTGCAAGCAGCGGGAGCGTCGTATAATCGACGACGGTTTCGTCGACACGCAGTGCCCAGCCCGAATCCTAATAAAAGGTGAAGCCGGGAGAGAGACACCCTTTGGAGTCTGCTCAGATAATCACCCATTGATCGATATATTTGGATTTTAGAATAACGTTAAACAGTTAATTCTGTGTATCATATATGCATGAGATAAATACTGATCGAGTGATAGATAGCCTGATATGTTTGGCATGATTGATTGATCAGATGTGATTGATATGATTGATATGATTGATTGAATGATTGATTGATTGATTGATTAATTTAATTCCTCGATTAATTGACTGATTGCTTGTTTGATTAATCCTGCGTATTAACTGGGTGATTAAGTAGTTGATTAAACTGAGTGATTTATACGACGCAGACGAGCCCTGAGTAAATATAGAATACCAACTCTGTAAAACTACCCTTTTACTTTCCCGCCAAGCAATTTAATGGCGTCAACATTTAAGATAGTGTCGCTCTTAAAGTGTTCTCGTTTTTCTTATTGTTGTTGTTAATCCTGTGCTGCGTTTTACGGTTACTGTTGCGGTCTGTTTTTTCATCCGATTCGTTGACATTATTCATATGGTCAATGTTTATTGAACTGCTACAGTCGGTCGATGTTCTTTTGATCAGGCCGTTGATTGTTAGGATGCCTTCTGGGGACAGACTGGAAGTCAGAGTATCTGGATCAATATCCTGCAATAGAAAAAGCTTATGTAACATCAAAGATCCATAAAGAAAGTCAGGCAATTATTAAAACAACATAATAAATAATCTCATAGTTACACGGAGGTGTCTACAGGACACTTGTGACCATCAGACATATCAAGGAAACCGTTGTGACCTTTAGACGGGGCAATGATACAGCTGTGAACTTTAATATAACTGTACGGTACGTTGTGGCCCTTAAATATGTCTATGATCGTTGATATCTTTAGACAGGCCAATGATACACTTATGTTGTTTGTTGGCAAAAAAAAAAAAGAAAAATAAAGCACAATTCAGCAAAGAAGGGTGAAGAGCTGAACCTTACCTCAGGCATTAGAAACTGGCGTGTGAATTGGCGAGCCACACAACCAAGATCCTCTCGTTTGCTCTCATGTTTTCCTGACACTATTAAATGTTCGTCCTGAACTTTTACACATAGATCTTCAGGTTCGTAATTCTCCACGTCCAGTTTGACCTCAAAAACATCCCGATTATACTTCATCTGAAATACATGAAAGACATATTAGCAATATACTGTTGTTGTCATGGTAACAGTAATTAGTGTGAATTTTGATTAGGGTCATTAGTTGATTAATAGCAAATTACGTACATGTATAATCAAGTTAGTACTAATATCCTTTCTTGCTCCCTCACTTTTTGATAGTCCTTGGGGCACCAACGTGGTATGCAGTGTGTCTTGAACATTTAAACCTTGCGAAGCCTAATATAGATACATGGTAACAATGCAAATTAACTGCGGTATTTGTCTGGGGATACTAACTCTTATGAACGTACTGTGTTTAAAGAAGCAAGAATATATAAATAGTTGACGATAATCGTCCGGGAGTAGCGGTGGTGAGTCTGTTAGAGGCACATTTCCATCTCACTAGGCTTTGTCAGTAGTTTGTACCGATTGCCAACCATATAATGAATTTTTATTCAGTCACACGTCTAAAGGCAACACCAGTGATTTTCATTGAAAAATGGGAAGTTTCTTGGAGAGCTGTGAAATTAGGTTGTTTGGGAGAATATTGAGGATGTCATGGACTGACAAAGTGTCTAGTGAAGAAGTGATTGCCTGGACTGCAATTAATAGGAGATAAGAGCCGAGCATCTAAGATTTCTTGATCATGTGATGAAGAAAGAGGGCCTGGAGGATTTTATCGATGACAGAATGATTGAAAGATAAGAAGAAGAGAAATGGAAAAGATGATATGGATGCCAAGCTTGATAAATTGGTTGGAATAAAGAAATATTAAACGTCAGGAAGTGGAACTGTTACAGAAAACAAAGAACAGAGAATTGTGGCAGGACACGATCGCCCATGGCCTACATTCTGGCCACGGCACCGAAAGGAGAGGATTTTTCCCAATCATTGGTTTCTTATATCAGTGGCGACGGATTTTATCTTAGCATACGGTTGGCGGTGGGTACATGCTATTGATAAATCCTTAAGAAGCATAAATCTGTACTTGGCGTTCTTACCACCGTTACCGGACGATTTTCGCCTGTTACTGATATATATTTTGTGTTTTTAAATACAGTACGTCCATAAGAAAAATTATACCCGAACGAATTCCACAATTAATTTGCCTTTTCGCCATGCATCTGCATTAAGTGATACACAGATGGCTTTTTCTCTCTTCCTCTCGCTCTCTCTCTATATATGTCTATGTGTGTGTCTGTGTGTGTGTATACACACGCGCGCGCACATATATATGCATTCACACATATATATGTACATATATATGCATATATATATTTGCATGTGTATGTATGAAGGCACGTGGTTTAGTGGTCAGGGTAATCGGCTCACGATCGTATGATCGTGAGTTCGATTCCCGGCAGCGCGTTATGTCTTTGAGTAAGTCACGTTATTTCATGGCGCTCCAGTCCTTTCATCTGACAAAAATGGGTTGTACCTGTAATTCAAACGGCCAGCCTTGTCACATTCTGACGCGTTGAATCTCCCTGAGAACTACGATAAGGATTCACTCGTTTGTGGGGAACTCAGCCACCTGGATGTTAATCTCACGAGCAGGCTGTTTCGTTGATCGGATCAACTGGAACACTCGTCTTCGTAACACCTCCCCAACCACTAGGTCATGTGCCACCACACACACACACACACATATCTTTTCCCTTATCTGTTGGCACTGCTATCCCACTTCTCTCCCGCCTCTAATCCTCCATATTGATCTAACTTCGGTTATTTCAGAAATCAGTGGATTATTAGTCGAGACAGAACGAGATTAGAAAAATTTGATTTATCTGGATTGCTTCGGCAATTAATAAATTGTTAGAAAAGCTAAATTGCAATGTTAATCTCAGTAATTAGGTTAACTCACCAGTCGGAGATTGCTCATTTATTTCACTTAGATTCATCATCATCATCATCATCGTCATCGTCGGAGACGGCGTCGCTGTTGTTTCTAGTTTAATCCTAAGGCCAGCAGTTTTGAGGAGAAGAGATTAGTCGATGCCATCGGTAACATAGGCACAGGTATGGCTGTCTGGTTGAGAAGTTCGCGCTGTAAGCACGTGATTTCAAGTTCAGTCCCTCGAGCATTTATTTTATACTATACATACATACATACATACGAACTACATGTGAATCGTTGGCGATTTTCTTCCTCTGTCTTCCTTTCTATTGGACTTGCCTCTGTTTCTGAAGAAGAGCGCCAGCTCGAAACGTTAAACCATCTTTCTTTCCGTCCCTGTGTGTCTTCTAATACTTTACATGTTCCACGTCTTCACGTTGTGTTTTTCGTGTTTGTTCTTCTTTTTGGGGATTTACTATATATATATATATATATATATATATATATATGTGTGTGTGTGTGTGTGTGTGTGTATGTGTGTGTGTGTATGTGTGTGTGTGTATATACATGCACACACATACACACACACATACATACATACATACATACATGCATACATACGTATGTATGTATACGTATTATCGGCTACACACTCACACGCATGTTTCCATTATTAAAGCTACTTTCTTCTGAGTTCAAATTCCGCCGACGTCGACTTGGCCATTCATCCTTTCGAGGCCTTTAAAATAAGCACCAGCTGATCGTTGGGTGCCAATGTAATCGACTTGCTCTCCAATCCGTAATTGCTGGCCTTGTGCCAAAGTTTGAAACCATTGTTAAAGCCGCTCCTAATTCGAAATTTAATTCTATTTCACTCGTGCCTCGCCACAGTACATCAGCAAATACACTTTACATGATTTGTATATATGTCTCAGGGCAGCGATTCATTTCGTTTCCAGCCGATACCGATGGGATGAAATGTAACGAAATATCGACAGCTATCGTTTTCCTTCCCCCTTCGAGTGAATTGTCTCGCTTGTTCTGCGATATTCAGTGTTCTTAAACACTCAGCATAGTATAGGAATTTTCCCTAGGACGCTCTCCCGCAGCAAATTGGCGTATAAACAAAACACGTAAATTATGTATATGCGACCGATAATATTTTTAGATAGATAGATAGATAGATAGACAGATAGATTGATAGATAGATAGATAGATAGATAGATACATACATACATACATACATACTTGTGTGTGTGTATGTATGTATGTATAGATGTGTTTGTATCTCTGTTTGTCACATGCCCCACGGCCCGACAACGGTGTTGGTTTTGTTAACGTCCTCGGAACACGGCGGATCGGAAAAAGAGACTGCTAGATTAAGTACCATATTTAAAAAAAAAACATAAGTCCATTTGTTCGACTGAAGCACTTCAAGGCGGTGCTCCAGTATGGCCGCAGTCCAATAACTGAAACAAGTAAAAGATCGACAATGAAATATTGGCCCCCAGTATTTGACGAGTACTTCATTGTATTGATCCCGGGAAAGTTTAAGGCGGCGAGCTGGCAGAAACGTTAGCACGCTGGACGAAGTGCTTAGCTGTATTTCGCCCGTCGCTACATTCGGAGTTCAAATTCCGCCGAGGTCGACTTTGCCTTTCATCCTTTCGGGGTCGATAAATTAAGTACCAGTTGCGTACTGAGGTCGATCTAACCGACTGGCCCCGTCCCCAAAAGTTTCATAGGCCTTATGCCTAGAGTAGAAAAGATCCGGGGAAAGTTTATCTTGGTTGGAATTGAACTCAGAACGTAAAGAGTCATAAGGAAATGCTACAAGGCATTTTCTTCAGTGCTCTAATGACTCTGCCGTCTCCTCCGCCTATTTCTCTATTAGTCTCCTTGATTAGTTATTTGTCTTCACCTCTCTCTCTCTCTCTCTCTCTCTCTCTCTCTCTCTCTCTCTCTCTCTTATCCATTGTCTTGTTCTCTCTCTCTCGCTCTCTGCTTTCTGCTTTCCCTCACTTTATCTCAACTTCAATAGTTTATTCTCTTCCTTCTACCTTTGTTCCATTCTCTACGAGCATGAGTGTGTTTGTATGTCTTTGTGTGCGCGCATGTGTGTGAGTGTTTGCGCGTGCGCGTGTGCATACATATGTGCGTGTGCACCTGTGTCTGTGTAAGATGGAGAACAGAAATCAAATATAGATAGATAGATAGAAAATAAGAGAGAGACGGGGAGATAGAGAGAGATAGATTAATCTGTGTTGAATGAGTAATAAAAAATGAAGTAATATCGGAAATTGTGTCCAAACAACGGACATCAATGATGAAGATTAAATATGCTGCTAACTTCTTAGGAATGGTAATTATTGCCATGAGAGGATGGATCCTGTAAAGTAATAAAACTAAACATTGGAGATTGGATTCCTGATATGCTGGTGATTGAAGTCATATAAACATGGTAATTGGAATCTGGTTGTCGAGGTTCGAATTCATTAATATGCAACGCTAACTTTGCACCCAACTGCTCAAGCCCAGGCTTGTTCTGTTTCAATTATTCATAGTGTAATTATCTTTGCTGCCTGTCAGTAACTAAAGGAAAGTATCAAGAACGCCTTTGTGGAAACGTAGCCATGGAAATAAATGAAACCTCGGAGAAGCCAGTAAAGGTGGAGGCACATGGGTTAGTCATTGGGATGCTGCAGTCATGATCGTAAGATTGTGGTTTCGATTTCTTGACCGGGCGATGCGTTGTGTTCTTGTGAAAAACACTTCATTTCATGATGTTCCAGTCCACTTGGCTGGCAAAAAAGATAATTCGGTGACCGAGCAGCGTCTTGTTCAGTGGGGAAATATATAGGCCAGAGAAACCAGGAAATTGGCCCTTATGCAGTATTGTGGACTAACCAGAAACTAGTAAAATGTGGTAGGGGAGGACGTCGAATGGACATATGGAAAACAGGGGAAGGGAAAACACACACAGGCTGTGGACACGCTCGCCCCTCATCAGTTATCGACTAAAAATCAGCACAATTTCGACGTCTTATCGACATTTTTCAAATTGGTAGTGCCAACAGAGATAGCTGCGGAGTATAAACGAGCGAAGAAGGACGCGAGACAAATACCAAAAAAAAAAAAAAAAGCACGAGGTAAAAAGATGCAATAAGAGGAGAAAGGGAAAATATTAAAAAATCTTAAAACGAAGACAACAACGAAAGAATATAAATATAATAAACGACTCGTAGGAGCTGTGTGTGTGTGTGTGTGTGTGTGTGTGTGTGTGTGTGTGTGTGTGTGTGTGTGTGTGTGTGTGTGTGTGTGTGTGTGTGTGTGTGTGTGTGTCCATGTTCTGCTTCTGGATACACTTATTGTGGCTCTGAAGATATTTTCTGCAAGTAGTGATATAAAGTAAATATGTCATGCTATCAATAATTAGACGATCGCATGTTCAATTCCCGGAAGAAATCTAATGTATTAGCTCATTAGGTTAACTGTTTCAGGTCTCTGTACATTTTCAAAGATAATTTTGTTAATTATAGAAGAAAATTCTATTGAAAATATAGTTTTATTTTGGTTTTTATTAATGTGTTTTATACAATAAATAATTTTCACAGCAAACTATGTTTGCATTAATGAAATGGCTGTGTGGTTAAGAACCAGCTGGTAGTATATATACATGTGTGTGTGTGTGTATGTACGTGCACACACATATATATACATATATGTATATGTTGAAAATTAGTAAGTGATTTCTCCAGACGTTTGCTGGTTTACTGGTTTGCTCACAGTTAGGTATTAAACACAGGTTATTCAACGGTTAATATATAAATCCATTGGATTATTCCTAATATATTACCTTTAACCATGTAGGGTTCCTGGATAATTTTGAATTAATAATAACCCTTTCTGCTAAAGGCACAAGGTTTGAAATCTTTGATGGAGAAGACTAGTCGAACACATTGACCCAAGCGTTTCACTGGTACTTAAATCATCGACCCCGAAAGGATGAAAGACAAAGTTGACCTTAACGGAATTCGAACTCAGGACGTGCAGCCAGACGAAATGCTGCCTGAGAACCAATGCTAGTTTGTTTACGTTCCCGGCAAAGAAAATGGACAAAATAAATACCAAACAAGTACTGGGGTGCGACCTCTTCGACTAAAACTCTTCAAGGCGGTGCCCCAGTATGGCTGCACAGTCCAACAGCTGAAGCAAGTAAAAGCTAAAAGCTAAAAGCTAAAAGAGCAATTCCCTAAGCTGTATGGTGTATTATACGATTATTCTGTCAACTTAGTGCTACAGTTTATGGGCAATATGACCACACTGCTGACCGCTGGCAGTTTATTGTCGCCAGTGAAATAGTCCCAAAATAGTCATACTTACCTTAACCACTCTACTGTTCTCCAACAATCTCTGCAAGAAATCGCCTGAGTCTCCCATTTTCATAACGTTTCGCATTGAAGACAATCACCCAGAATCATGACGTTTATTGATGAAGATATTCACTTTAGGTGGCAAAGTGTGTCACTTTGGGCGGCGCTAATGAAAGTCATTTTTTGGTAGTAAACAGAGTTATTTTTGCCAGTAGAGAGGGCCACTTTTGGAAATGAAGACATTCACATTAGGTGGTAAAAGCAAAATTAAATTTTCATAGCTTTTACAAGCGTGTATATATATGCGTTCGTGATTGTGTGTGTGTGTGTGTTTTTATTACATGTATGAGCACATGGCTCAAACGGACCCACAAATAGATTAGCACTGCTTCCGGTTGTACAAAAAACTGTCCTATTTTCTTTCTTGTGTCCACAAATTCGGTTTAAGTTTCTGCTTCTCTTCACGTGAGTCACAAATGTTTACGTTCTGAGTCGTTTGTCAAACTTGTAGCAGACGGATTTCGTAAGACGGTGCCGGATGAGCATGGGTGGTCGTGGTGACCGTGAGGAGGAATATCTGAGCAATGCAGCCGGTTGTTTGTGCAGCTTGGACGTTCGTTCTCACGACACAACTCTATAAAGTCCTTTCAAGAGTACCATCTGCCTGTAAAGAACAAAAATACTCGCATCATCATCATCATCATCATCATCATCATCATCATCATCATGCTTAAAACCAACGTCAGTAGGAGAAGTGGTTGTATACATATATATGTGTATGTTTGTGTGTGTGTGAATGTATGTGTGCGTGTGTGTGCTTGTATTACATGATTCCGTGATCGACTAGAATACTAGATTTTGTTATACATCGCTGGTCACAATGCGCTTTGCGCCGTTTTCGCTTTCGATTGATGCCACCTCGCTGACTAGGCCAGCAGGCTAACATCTCCCCTGATCGGGAGTCCAGTCTGTCGTAGGGTCACCTATTTACAGGTGAGTGGACTGGAGCATTGTGAAACGAAGTGCTTTGTTCTGAAAGATCTGGGTTAGAAACCGGCTCCTTTTCTATTGGCAAGAAATATTGAAATACATCTGAATAATGACATACATACATACATACATACATACATACATACATACATACATGCATACATACATACACATATATATGCACGCATGCATGGTTGTATTTGCATAGGCCTCTATATATGTATATATACACGTAGACACAACACACGCGCACATACATATATATACACACAAACGGAAGGACGGATAGACGAATGGATGGATGGATGGATGGATGGATGGATGGATGGATGGATGGATAGATACACATTACCATACTTGATATAATGACCCAAACATTGTTTAAACAATTGATATTAATTTTTGAAAAGAAAATTCATGATCTTCAAAGATAAGCATTACTTTGCAAGGGAAGCGACTCTGAAATAGACAATTAGACTGAAATGTCAGCCACTTTGATTTTGAAGTTGTGTCCCTTGCTGTTCTTTACACGAATTTTTATTAACGCTTTATTTTCTCTTTTTCAAGAGGTGGAAACATACAACATTATATTAGGCTCCATTGACCTGTATGTTCGATGAGCAGAATGCTACTCTGGGACGTTTGTCTATATAATTACATGTATGAATGATTTGTGTTTGAGTATTATTTCAGTTCTCGAGAAAGTTTAAGCCGCTCGCTATCAAAGCGAGAGTTAAGAGAGTTCCCGGTGTTTGTGAATATGTGGTTGAATTGGTGTGTTGGTTGAGCTGTCGATCTATACACCCAAACTGTGTGCCTCTATCCACATAATAATATCACGTAGACAACGCCTGGAATATCTTACAAATCTTCATTGTGCCTCAAATAGATTGGATTTGGAAAATCCGCGACCGTTTCTTTTGCTTTTTTTCCCCCGAGAAACCGGTTATTTCTAGGTTCAATGTATGTATGTATGTATGTATGTATGTATGTATGTATGTATGTATGTATGTATGCATGCACGAGTATGTTGTTAATTATTTAAAATCTTCTGAGGAAGGAGATGGGTTCTAACACAGATATAAAGCTATATCGTTTGAATGTAGAATATGTGTGTATACACACACACACACACACACACACACACACACACACACACACACACACACACACACACACACACACACACACACATATATATATATATATATATATAGCCAAGTTTTACACATGAATATATATATATATATATATATATGCAAACCACCAGACCACAGATTGAGAGAATAAGAGATTAATGAGCCGAATGATACGATAATATTAAAATGATATTTTAAGAGTATATGAAAACAGAATGACAGAATATTGCTGGGAGTGAAGCAACTGGAATGACCATTCGTTTATTGATTCTGTGCAACTTTGCCACCGACTAACGTTTACATTATCTCCTTGGAAACCTAATAATCATCACCACCACCATCACAGATACTGGTAGAAAGACCACCACAGCCCCCACAACCACCTACCACACAAGGACCATCACCATGACAACAACAGCAACAATTAAAACAATAAAAGCAACAATGTCTGCAGCTACTACTACCACTACTACTACTACTACTACTACTACTACTACTACTACTACTACCACCACCACTACTACTACTACTACTACTACTATTACTACTACTACTACTACTACCACTACTACTACTACTACTACTACTACTACTACTACTACTACTACCACTACTACTACTACTACTACTACTACTACTACTACTACTACTACTACTACTACTACTACTACTACTGCTGCTGCTGCTGCTGCTGCTACCACTATTAGACCACCACCAGATCAATACCACCACCACCATTAATACCGCCACTACTGCCATCACCACCACAACCACCACCACCACCATCACCACCATCACCACCACCACCACCACTACCTCCACTACCACTATCTCTACTCCCACCACCACCACCACTGCAACCACAACCACCATTATTACTATCCCACAACTATAATCCACCATGTCACCACCACTACAACCGCAACTACTACCATTACACCATTATCACCAAAGCTATACCATTACAGCCATCATACTGCTACCACCACAACTACTGCAACCCCCACTACAAGCACCGCATCACAATCATCATTCACAATACCAACATTAGCACAACTTTCATCGAGGCAGACCATTGTGTCACGAACACCACTAGCAACTAGCACCGCAACCATTGCACCACTGCCACTGCAGCTGTTACCATCGTCACACAGTTACTACATCACCATTACTACAACCATGACTGCATTTAACACAACCACCACCACTACGATCACAAGCAACACAGCTATAACAACCACCATCACCACTACAACCCAAACCAGTACCACTACCGCTACTACAACCGACACTTCTATCACAAACAACACAACCACCACCTATGAAACCACCACAACAACCACCACAACTACCATTACGACCAACACAGCCATAACAACCACCACAACCCAAACCAGTACCACCACAACCCAAACCAGTACCACCATCGCTACTACAACCGACACTGCTATCACAAACAACACAACCACCACCACAACTACTATTATGATCAACACAGCCATAACAACCACCATCACCACTACAACCCAAACCAGTACCACCATCGCTACTACAACCGACACTGCTATCACAAACAACACAACCACCACCACAACCACCACCACAACTACTATTATGATCAACACAGCCATAACAACCACCATCACCACTACAACCCAAACCAGTACCACCATCGCTACTACAACCGACACTGCTATCACAAACAACACAACCACCACCACAACCACCACCACAACTACTATTATGATCAACACAGCCATAACAACCACCATCACCACTACAACCCAAACCAGTACCACCATCGCTACTACAACCGACACTGCTATCACAAACAACACAACCACCACCACAACCACCACCACAACTACTATTATGATCAACACAGCCATAACAACCACCATCACCACTACAACCCAAACCAGTACCACCATCGCCACTACAACCGACACTGCTATCACAAACAACACAACCACCACCACAACCACCACCACAACTACTATTATGATCAACACAGCCATAACAACCACCATCACCACTACAACCCAAACCAGTACCACCATCGCTACTACAACCGACACTGCTATCACAAACAACACAACCACCACAACAACCACCACCACAACTACTATTATGATCAACACAGCCATAACATCCACCATCATCACTACAACCCAAACCAGTACCACCATCGCTACTACAACCGACACTGCTATCACAAACAACACAACCACCACCACCACAACCACCACCACAACTACTATTATGATCAACACAGCCATAACAACCACCATCACCACTACAACCCAAACCAGTACCACCATCGCTACTACAACCGACACTGCTATCACAAACAACACAACCACCACCACCACAACCACCACCACAACTACTATTATGATCAACACAGCCATAACAACCACCATCATCACTACAACCCAAACCAGTACCACCATCGCTACTACAACCGACACTGCTATCACAAACAACACAACCACCACCACAACCACCACCACAACTACTATTATGATCAACACAGCCATAACAACCACCATCACCACTACAACCCAAACAAGTACCACCATCGCTACTACAACCGACACTGCTATCACAAACAACACAACCACCACCACAACCACCACCACAACTACTATTATGATCAACACAGCCATAACAACCACCATCACCACTACAACCCAAACCAGTACCACCATCGCTACTACAACCGACACTGCTATCACAAACAACACAACCACCACCACAACCACCACCACAACTACTATTATGATCAACACAGCCATAACAACCACCATCACCACTACAACCCAAACAAGTACCACCATCGCTACTACAACCGACACTGCTATCACAAACAACACAACCACCACCACAACCACCACCACAACTACTATTATGATCAACACAGCCATAACAACCACCATCACCACTACAACCCAAACAAGTACCACCACCACTACTACAACCGACACTGCTATCAGAAACAACACAACCACCACCACAGCAACCACTACCACTACAACCACCACAACTACCATTACGACTAACACAGCCATAACAACCACCATCACCACCACAACCCAAACCAGTACCACCACAACCCAAACAAGTACCACCACTGCTACTACAACCGACACTGCTATCACAAACGACACAACCACCACAACTACTATTATGATCAACACAACTATAACAACTACTATCACCGCCACAATCCAAGTACAAATACCACTTCTACAACCGCCGACACTACTATCACAACCACAAGCAAACGAGGATGCTGTATGTGGTCGCTTGATTTGCTAGTAAAAGCAGCTAAATCTTTGTTAAAAACAGACCCTAACTGTTTAAAATCAGGCCAGATACATTAGATAATGTGGTCCTAGATAGACGGTGCCTGCCTGAAAAGATGATGACGTGATGGTCGCCGCTGGAAATTCCGTTTGTTTCGCGTTCCTGTTCGATCTTGATGCTGAACAACCAGGCTAACAACCAACCACCACCATCAGCACCATCGCCGCTGCTGCCTTCGCCGCCGATGCCACCACCACCACCACCATTAGACAACCACCGACAAAGCCATGATACAACTACTACATAAGCGATACCACCACCACCACTACCATTTTTACTGTCAGCAGAGAAATCCCCGTCGACGCTGCAATATAAACTTCCTCCCCGCCGCATCAAGTCTCCCAGTCCGCACCAGACGACTGTGGACACCACCGACATCATCGCCATCAGTCTCGCCGTCACCGTTACCACCACCACCATCACCACTACCACCACCACTACCATCGCAGTCACCGTACACTCGCACACCAACACCTCGCCAGTGTTCAGCCATTCAACACAGACGTTCGATGCAGCAGCCAGTGCTGCTTTGCTTCTCGATGCCGCATCACAACATATCTTAAGTTTTTGGCTCACGTATATGTAGATATGTGTGTGTGTGTGTGTGTGTGTGTGTGTGTGTGCGTGCGCGCGCTTGACGCCGGCATAGCCGAGTGGCTAAGGCGTTCACATTGCAAACACGACGTTCCGGGTTCGAGCGTACAGCAGGACAACTTTACTCTTTTACTTGTTTCAGTCATTTGACTGCGCCCATGCTGGAGCACCGCCTTTAGTCGAGCAAATCAACCCCAGGACTTATTCTTTGTAAGCCTAGTACTTATTCTATCGGTCTCTTTTTGCCGAACCGCTAGATTACGGGGACGTAAACACACCAGCATCGGTGGGGGCACAAACACAGACACACAAACACGCATACATACACACACACACACACACACACACATATATATATATATATATATATATATATATATATATATATATATATATATATACGCGACGGGCTTCTTTCAGTTTCCGTCTACCAAATCCACTCACAAGGTTTTGGTCGGCCCGAGGTTATAGTAGAAATACTTACGCAAGGTGCCACGCAGTGGGACTGAACCCGGAACCATGTGGCTGGTAGGCAAGCTACTTACCACACAGCCACTCCTACGCCTAATATTTTTTTCCTTCGTTTTTCTTTGTGTTTGTTTCATTTTTTTTTGTTTTGTTTTGTTGGAATTTAGAGTCGACCCAAGTCTTTTGGGTGAAATGGAAGGGGTGGAAACTCTGGGAACCTCGACATATACTGCATCACACTGATTCTACCTAAGAATAACATTGAGAGTTGCAAGTATATCTGGTATATTCAGCCACAACATTTAAAGGTAGTTCAGTTGATTGAACAAATGAAAAATTCATCGTCGAAAATGTCAGAGGTTTTATATATACAAACAGACAGACAGACAGACAGACAGAAAGCTAATTCGAAGACTACAGATCCAATCCATCGCTGGAACTGTAAAAATCTGTAAAACTTTCCAGAAGTTTATCATTTAGATATATATGAACATACAGTTCTATATTTAAGAGATGAGCAATTATGTACATTATTTACATTATTTACATTTTGACGGATTTTGTCCTCATTTTGTTTGTTGTTGAGACAACGTTTCGGCAGATATACCCTCCAGACTTTATCAGGTGTCTTGGGGGAAGTTTCGAACCTGGGTTCTCATTCCTAAGGTATTTTTCGATGTTATTATTATTAGTATTTTTTTTATTATTCAGGTCACTGCCTGGAATCGAACTTGGAATCTTGGGATTAGTAGCCCGCGCTCTTAACCACTACGCCATATGCCCGTGGGCATAATAATGATAATAATAATAATAATAATAATAATAACAACAACAACATCGAAAAATACCTTAGGAATGAGAATCCAGGTTTGAAACTTCCCCAAGACACCCGATGAAGGCTGGAGGGTATTTCAGCCGAAACGTTGTGTTAACAACAAACAAGATGAGGACAAATATCCATCAAAATAAATAATATATGAGCATGTCTAGAAATGCAACTATATGCATGGGAGTACATACATAAAACAAAACATACAAACCTGTGCATATACATACATACATACTGACAGACAGACTGACAGGCATACAAACAAAACTACTCTGTTTTTGATGTTGGTATTCCAATGAAGAGCCTTGGATCTTGGTTAGAAACCGGCTTTTTCTCTATTGGCAAGATATATTGAAATAAAACTGAACAATGACATACATACAAATTTATACAAACACCTAGAAGTACTGTGTTTTTCGAAAAAAGAGTTAAAGAAACTAATACGGATTCTCCAGTTCAACCAACACACTAACTCAACCACATATTTACAAACACCGGGAACTTTCGATTCAAAAAGCTTTGTCGCTTTGTTAGCGACCGGCTTGAACACTCTCAAGAAGGACTTAAATGAAACTCAAAGAAAAATTATATATGAGAAAAACCTTAATTCATTCATACAAATGAAGGCGATGCCTGGGATTACAAAAATCTGCAAGACAAAGCAGGCGGTCGGTCAAAATTTATTCTAAATTAAAAAGAGAAAACGAATATGCATACATACATACATACATACGTACGTACGTACGTTCGTACATACAAGCATACATACATACATACATGCATATACATACATATACATACATACATGTATATATATATAGATATATATGCAACTGTGTGTTTATGCATAGGTGTGTATAAGTGCTTAAATATAGTTGTTTGTGTATATTTCATATACACCTGAAGGCATTATATGTGACATGACACAGATACACAAATCACATTTTTTATTACCATATTCAACTCCCTTAATCGTTCCACCAAATCTAGAAGTTACATGTGTTAAAATAGGGGTTTGTAACCCCATTTTTTTTCGCGCCGTTTAACCCTTAGCAACTTTCCAAAGGAAATTTACCACCACCACCACCACCACCACCACCCTCTCATACAATCTTGTTCAATAATCTCCGTTTACATTTCAACTATAAATGTTTCAAATTTTAGCACCAGGCCTCGGGGATTAACCGATTATATCGACTCTATTACTTGACCGGTACTGTATTTTATCGCCTTAGGCGTACTTGAACTCGGAACGTAAAGAGCCGGAGGAAATGCCGTTAAGCATTTTGTTCGACACGCTACCGATTCTGCCAACTCGCTACTTTTCACACGTCTATAATTCTATCGAATTTTGGTCCAAGGCCAGAGAATTTAAAGAAAGGAGTCAGTCGATTAGATCGACCCCAGTGTGTAACTGTTACTTATTTTATCGACCCCAAAAGGATGAAAAGCAAAGTCGATCTCTGCGGAATTTGAACTCAGAACGTAAAAAAACCCCCCCAAAAAACCGGAAGAAATGCATCTAAGCATTTTGTCCGACGTGCCGGCCATCCTACCTGTTCGCCGCCTAAGCACGTTTACTATAATAGAACAACTGACAAAGAGGAAATGTAAAATGCTATTTTTAAATAGTATTATTTTGAGTTCAAATAACAATAACAATAAAAATACCCCATAACAATGTTATTTCACTTCTCATGAATTAATACTGAAAAATACCAGAGCCAAACGCAGTTTTCTGGTTTACACTATTTCATAAGTAATACAGAAATGTAAATGTACTCAATACAGGTCATTAAATCCAAAGCTAACAATATGTTATGTTGAGCTGCCCTGTATACAAGGTACCAGTGTTACGCAATATATAAGTGTTTTGTTACACAATATAAAACTCATGTTACACATAGCTTCATATTCTTTTCTGCTCTAGGCACAAGGCCCGACATTTTGGAGGAGCGGGACAGTCGATCAGATCTATCACACCGACTCCAGTACTTGACGGGTGCTTTATTTCATTGATCCCAAAAGAACAAAAGGCAAAGCTGACCTCAAAAGGATTTGAACTCAGAACGTAATGAGCATTTTGTCCGACGCGCTAACGATTCTGCCAGCTCGCTGCCTTGTATGTTTTACTGGTTTCAAATTTTGGCACAAGTCCAGCAATTTCGGGAGATGGGGATAAATCGATTACAGCGACCCCAGCGCTCAGCTGATACTTATTTTATCGACCCCGGAACGATGAAAGACAAAGTCGATCTCAGAGGAATTTGAACCCAGAACGTAACATCTGACGAAATGCCGCTAAGCATTTTGTCCGACGCGCTAACGGTTCTTTTAGTTCGCGACTTTGTTATATTACACAGTATTTAAAGCACATATGTTTTACGCAGTGTGTAACGTGTGTTACACACTATGCGTAGGTTACATGCTGTGTCACAAAAGACATAAGTTAAACGTGTCTTCTAGGATATATGTTATATGTTGTAACTGTATACATCGGTACAGGAGTGGCAGTATGGTAAGTAGCACGTTTACCAACCACATGGTTCTGGGTTCAGTCCCACTGCGTGGCACCTTGGGCAAGTGTCTTCTACTATACCCTCGGGCCGACCAAAGCCTTGTGAGTGGATTTGGTAAACGGAAACTGAAAGAAGCTCGTTGTATACACATGTATATATGTATGTATATGTTTGTGTGTCTGTGTCTGTCCCCCCCAAATCGCTTGGCAACTGATGCTGGTGTGTTTACATCCCCGTCACTTAGCGGTTCGGCAAGAGAGTCCAATAGAATAAGTACTAGGCTTACTAAGTATAAGTCCTGGAGTC
>NC_142940.1:55454760-55457260 GCF_046866305.1 Octopus bimaculoides | reverse complement strand
AAAATGGCGCTAAGCATTTTGCCCTACGTGCTAACGGTTCTGCCAGCTCTCTGCCTTGGGTGCTTCAGAGAAATCTCTACATGGTCTATTGAACTGTTAACAATGGCAGTCATATCTCCCTCAGGTCATACTCAGTTGCCTTATAAAGTTAAGGGTACATTCAATAGTAGAGTTGTAGTGTCTCCTACACTAAAAACAACCGCAGGTGGCAGCAGGCAAATTTCACACGTATACATATGTCTATTGACTTGATTACATTTGCTAGCCACCGAAATGAAAATTTCTACCCTTATTATTTTCACATAACATAAATAATATATAATTATATGCATATATCCATACATATATGTACATACCGACATCTATATGTATACATACAAGCTTATATGGGTACAGGACATAAACACCATGAGAAACGAAAACATAAAGACGAAGACAGGAAACGAACTTTTATTCGAACAACGAAAAAAACAAACACAGAAACGAGACATGCAACATAGAGTATACCCCTTCGTCAGTTGTCCCTGTTCCATCTACTCTGCGTTTCGAAGGCAAGGACAATACGCGACTTCGTTGGAGCAGTCCTTCCCGCAAAGCAAATTAAATAAAATTTGGAAATTTTTGCGGAGGATGAAAGTGTAAACAAGAACAGGACAGTGAGAACAAACGGTAAGGGCTGTTAGGCCAAGACGATAGAAAAATTATTATGAATGCTAGTTTGAGAGTGAAAACATTTGCCTGTTTCAGTCATTTGCCTTTTATCTTTTACTTGTTTCAGTCATTTGCCTGCGATCATGCTGGAATACCGCCTTTAGTTGAACAAATCGACCACGGGACGTATTCTTTGTAAGCCTAGTACCTATTCTATCGGTATCTTTTGCCGAACCGCTAAGTTACGGACACGTAAGCACACCAGACCATCAGTATCAACTGGTAATTTTATACACAGTTTGTTAATTCTATACACATTTTGTATAAATTCTTTTGATATTCACGGGTTTCAGTGTGTGTACCCAGTAAAATGAGAAGCAGTACTGTATGATGATAGCATTTGGTAGCCGACACCCGTAGAGTGTTACCGAGATAATATAAATTGTTTGTATGTGTGTGTGTGTGTGTGTGTGTGTGTGTGTGTGTGTGTGTGTGTGTGAATGATGTGATGCACGCGCTCTATACGTGCACGTAACTATATGTCATATAGAGCTGAGTTAAACTGCTATTAGAATTTATATGTAGCTCCTACCAAACGAGTTCAATGCAACTTTCCCTCCTTTGTCCACTCACTGATATACATACATATATACCTACATAATACATCTTTATTCTTTTCAGTCATCTGACTGCGGCCATGCTGGAGCACCGCCTTTAGTCGAACAAGTCGACAAAAGGTTGTCAAGCGATGGTGGGGACAAACACAGACACATACACACACACACACACACATATATACGACAGGCTTCTTTCAGTTTCCGTCAACCAAATCCACTCACAAGGCTTTGGTCGGCCCGAGGCTATAGTAGAAGACTCTTGCCCAAGGTGTCACGCAGTGGGACTGAACCCGGAACCATGTGGTTGGTAAGCAGGCTACTTACCACACAGCCACGCCTGCGCCTATGTTGTTACGTCGTAAGAATTTAGATGATTCGAGAAACATTGAAATAATTCGTTTTTGATGCTGTCATCCCAAGTAGTTATTTGTAATTGCGTCCAAATATTAGGTTAACGAATTCTATGGGAGAAAGTGAAAGTGGAAGACATTGCACGCTATTATCTATAGCTATATTTATATCATTTATGAATTTAGTATTTATATAAGTTATGGCTATTATTCATGGCTTTATCTACTTCGAGTCCCACCATCCAAACCGAGTTATATATATATATATATGTGTGCGTGTTCGTGTGTGTGTGTGTATGTGTGTGTGTGTGTGTGTGTGTGCGCACATACACGCACACATACACACATATGTATGCATGTATGTACAGTATGTATATGTACATGTGCGTGTTTGCATGTACATGTATACACACACACACACATATGTATGTATATATGAATATGTATGCACGAATAAATATATAGATATCTATGTTTATATATGCATATATGTGTGTTTATATAGACGTATATATGGATGTATGTATGTATATATGTATGTATGTATATATATATATATATATATATATATATATATATATATATATATATATACATGTATGTATGTATGTGCATACGTGATGTGATGTGTGTATTGAAATGGCTATACACAGTTCTTGCATCATAGACGTAGCAAGTGTAATACGAGCACGTAGCAGTCCTTCTTGTTAATTGGAATCGAGTGAAAAATCATTAATAACTGTCCGCTTAAACTGCTTTCTTGACACTTAATAGTCGTCCATCTTGTTGTCTTCGAGAAATATTCAGACGTTAGGCATTAGACTTATATGTGATGTCTTCTCGATGCACCACAATGTATCAATATACCCTATGCTGTCTCGG
>NC_142940.1:55432260-55449760 GCF_046866305.1 Octopus bimaculoides | reverse complement strand
GAGAGAGAGAGAGGGGGGGGGAGGGGTAAGACAGAGGGCGGGGATGCTGTGTACTGGCCAAGGAAGACTAATACACCAGGCTACTTCTCGCTTCATGATACCTGCTAACCGGCGATAGCGAGTTGTAAGGAAGCCGGTTGCATACACACACACATACACACACACATACACACATGTACACGTACATACACGTACACGCACACACACACACACACACACACACACACACACACACAAATAAAGAGTCAGACACATAATCACACACGCACACAACTATAGACACAAACACACACACACTCACGCACACAAATATAGACACACACACACACACACTCACGCTGATGCTTCATGCATAAAAAAAAGGAAAGACATCTCAAGGAAAGAACGAATGAAAGAAAAGAAGGAAGGAAAAAGGAAGGAAGAAATAAAGAAAGGAAGGAAAGAAAAAGACAAAGCACAGGAAATGAAGTTTTCAGTTAGAGTCCAGCCATAACTAATCAATAAATGTGACGGTTGTCGGCAAATAGCTTTGTATGGTCTGGCAGCAGATAACGTTACTATTGTAGACTTCTGTCTGTTTATCTGTCTGTTTGATTTCTCTCTCTCTTTCTCTCACTTTCTCTCCTCTCTTTCTATCTCTCTCTTTCTCTCTGTCTCTCTCTTTCTGTCTATCTACCTCTTGCTCTTTCTCTCTATCTTTCTCTCTCTGCCTCCAAATTAACCCTGTATTCTTAATCATGCCAATGAGTTTACGTTAAGATTAAATGGAATAAATACTCGAGTTATTTGAAATTATTCAATACACGGAAGAAAGAAGTGAACCTCCTCTCTCTCTCTATATATATATATGTGTGTGTGTGTGTGTGTGCGTGTGTGTGTGCCTTTTAGATTTTTTATCTTTTGCTTGTTTCAGCCATTAGACTGCAGCCATGCTGGAGCACCTCCTTGAAGAATTTAAGTCGAACGACTGGACTCCAGTACTAAGTCTTTTCTGTGTTTTAAAAAAAAAATTTTAAAGCCTGGTACCTATTCTATCGCCAGTTTTCCCGAACCGCTTAGTTACAGGGACGTAGACACACCACCACCGGTTGCCAAGCAGTGGTGGTGAAGACGGGGTACAAGCACAGACACAAATGCACACACACACACACACACACACACACACACACACACATACACACACACATACACACACACACACACACACACACACACACACATACGCACATACATACATAAATATGATGTTCAATTCTCCGAATTGAATGAATCCAAATCTAAAACAGTACTTGTGCTGCCACTCCGAGTTAGCCAGGACGTCATCGAAGAAATAAAACAGCATCGATTTTGGTCGTTTAGCGTTTGATTTATTGACTTTTTGTTGTCTGCATTTGTTTAGATTTTATGTCCGTATTTAGCAGCGACGGCAGCAGCAGCAGTGGCAGCAGCAGCAGCAGCAGTAGTAGTAGTAGTAGTAGTAGTAGTAGTAGTAGTAGTAGTAGTAGTAGTAGTAGTAGTAGTAGCAGCAGCAGCAGCAGCAGCAGATACGACAGTACCATATTTATCCCAACAATTACTATAAAAGTATAACAGCTGATTTTATGTCAGTTGATTAATTCGGTTTCTGATAAGAATTTCAGAGATTCAAGCAATGTTCGTAGATTCATTCACAAAGAGAACTGGGAGCATTTTTGTTTTTCATGATTCCTCTGTTTCCGTACATCACCAGTGTCTACACAAGCAATACAAACATCTCAGGACTTTTTCTCCAAGTCCGCTGATGAAGGCATCGCGTGTTCATATATTAACAAAAGTATCTGACTACTAGAAACACGATCGTTTCCGTAGAAGATAACGCGTGGTAAGTAGTTTGCTCACCAACCACATGGTCATGGGTTCAGTCCTACTGCATGGCACCTTGGGCTAGTGTCTTCTACTATAGCCTCGGGCTGATCAATGCCTTGTGAGTGGATTTGGTAGACGGAAACTGGAAGAAGCCCGTCGTATATATGTATATGTGTGTGTATGTGTGTGCGTGTGTAAGTAATATAAGTTGCAGAACTATACACGAATTGTCTACATGAAACAAGACTTGCATATAGTTCTACCGATTACATTGGGGCTATTTTTCAAAATGCCTCAGCTCCGGTGCGCAAAATTGTTACGTAAGTAAAACGTTAATGTTCGAAACTGCAGTCCATAGATAATCCTTTTTGGACACATATTTATCTGAGCATATGTTACCCTCACACTCCTCCAGCTCTGATTGACCATTGTTCCCCAGATTATCCCTGAATAGCTGCCTTGTTTCATTGTTGGATGCAATCTTTTCATGTCAAATTCTTGATCACAGTCTCCAGACCCACACTCGACCGCTGTGAGAAAATACAACAAGTCTGGACTCACCAGAGAATGTGATAGTGTCCCAAAATGCTAGCGGCCACTTCATCATCTCACTGGCCCAATCTTTTCTCCACTTGATATTGGCTGGTTGAAGAAGTGGCTTCCTTCTTCCATAGTAGCCAAGTTTGTGAAGATACCTAACAGCTGTTCTGGGACTGACATCAACTTGTTCTGCTATGTCAGACGCCCTGCAATGAGGATTATCCTCCACATTTCACTTAACAAAGCAAAGGGTCCTATCAGAGGGCCCTGGTCGACTTGGACAAGGTGATGTTGACTCCTTCCCCTCTCTGGTGAATTGCATAGTCACCCTATTAACTGTAGGAAACGGTATCCCAAGGTTTTATGCGATTTTACGTTAAGACCACTTTTAGATTGACCCGCAATACGGCCGCTTTGAAATTTGGACAGTTCCAATGCTTCTTTTGTACGAGGCATGATTAAACAGTCACATAAAGAACCTGAAACGTGTCCATTAATAAAAAAAAATATAAATCTTTTCGAGTAAAAATAAACATAAAAGAATGTTTTAAGGGGTGTCTATTTACTTCTTTCATGTCTTTGTACATATATGTGTTTATGCACGCGCGCACATACACACATACAAGTGTGTGTGTGTGCGTGTATGTGTGTGTCGTGTGTGTGTGGGTGTGTGCGTGTGGGTGTGGTCTATTTAACAAAGCGAATGGCTGGTTTCCAAGTATTTTCTAACTAGATTATCTGTCAAACGCCAGTCCTGCTGATATTTCAAGCTGCTGTTTTGACAGTTCAAAGGAAATTCCTCCGAAATCTTTCCATTCAAGATTTAACAAGATGAAGCGACAAACCAAAATGGCGGAAAGCATAGAAATTTGGGCGACGTTAGCGGGAAATCTTCAGAAAGAGTTTTCAAAGCTTCTAGTAGTGTATTTATAGAAAACAATCAAGAAAAGGATTGGTCCATAAAGCAATTAATCGACTTCTTTTTAGAGAGCTCTTTTAAGCAAACAATTGTTTTTCCACGTATGCAAACGGATATACGCACCGATACATATGAAGGATATATGTAATTGCGAATATCTCATTCTGATAAACACGTATGTACTATTGTGTGTGTAGACGGGTACACGCATATGCGCACGCAAGCACAAGCACCCCCACCACACACACACACACAAATACACACACATATATATATGTGTGTGTGTGTATATATTTCTTTTATTCTTTCGCTTGTTGCAGTCATTTGACTGCGGCCATGCTGGAGCATCGCCTTTAGTCGAGCAAATCGACCCCAGGACTTATTCTTTGTAAGCCTAGTACTTATTCTATCGGTCTCGTTTACCGAACCACTAAGTTACGGGGACATAAACACACCAGCATCGGCTGTCAAGCGATGTTGGGAGACAAACACACACACGCGCGCGCACACACACACACACACACACACACACACACACACACACACACACACACACACACACACACACACACACACATATATATATGGAGGGCTTCTTTCAGTTTCCATCTACCAAATCCACTCACAAGGCTTTGGTCGGCCTGAGGGTATAGAAGACAATATATGTGTGTAAATGTGCGCATATTTATAACTATATATCTATCTCTGTATAGATAGATAGATAGATAGATAGATAGATAGATAGATAGATAGATAGATAGATAGATATGTATATATACATACATACATGCGTGTATGCATATACATCTACATACATGCACACGCACTACGCATCTGAAGAGAGTATATCTCAGACTCTATACAACTAAGTATTATGTCATATACACACAAGGATGCAAATTCTAACCACACAAAGACTATATAGTACATACACTTTACTTGTTTGCGTCATTTGACTGCGGCCATGCTGGAACACCGTCTTTAGTCGAGCAAATCGACCCCAGGACTTATTCTTTGTAAGCCTAGTACTTATTCTATCGGTCTCTTTTGCCGAACCGCTAAGTTTCAGGGGCGTAGGCACACCAACATCGGTTGTCAAGCGATGGTGGTGGTGGTGTGTGTGTGTGTGTGGGGGGGGGCAAACACAGACATACACACACAAACACACACACACACACACACACACACACAAACATATATATATATATATATACACGAGGGGTCCTTTCTGTTTCCGTCTGCCAAATCCACTCACAAGGCTTTGGTCGGCCCGAGGGTATAGTAGAAGACACTTGCCCAAGGTGCCACGCAGTGGGACTGAACTCGGAATCATATGGTTAGGAAGCAAGCTTCTTACCACACATCCACTCCTTATTAAAATGTATATTGAATAAATATACATTTCCTCTATTTGGGGACGGTCATTTTGCGAATAAGCACACACACTACTTGATCTTCACTTTAGCTTTCTTATTACCTCCGCGTTAGCGAAGGCAGAGGTAATAATAAAGTCGTGGTTGTTTGTCTGTGAACAAGATATCTTAAGAACCGCTGGCGAAAATACGTCCGTCTTGTTTATTCTCTACACACAAATCATCCTTTTCGCTTACTTCTGTAACTATATATTTCTGTCTGTCTGTCTGTCTGTCTGTCTGTCTGTCTGTCTGTCAGGTTGTCTATGTGTCTGTCTTTCCCTTTCTCTCTTCCTCTACACGTATGCACACACGCACGCACGCACGCACGCACGCACACACGATCCCACGCACATACGCCCGTACATACATAACACACACATACACACATTAATGTATATGTATATTATATATTCACACCTAGCTACCTGGCGATGAGTTAGTCAATTTATAAATTTTTATAGCATCTTACCTACTTATCTATCTATCTGTTTATCTATCTATCTATCTATCTATCTATCTATCTATCTGTCTGTCTGTCTATCTATCTATCTATCTATCTATCTATCTATCTATCATCCGTTCAATCATCAAACATCAACGGCCGGCGGAGTCTAAGGGAGACAACTGTATCAGTGACTAAATCATAATTATCTCCCTTATCTTACTTTTAGTTTGAGACAAACGTTTGCTCTAGGTTATATCACTGAAAGAATATATACGATGTGTTTGCTGCTGCTGCTACTGCTTTTACTCTTTTGCGTTGCCATTGTTGTTGTTATTGTTAAGTACGGGTCAATTCTGACTGAATAAACCCACGATAAAAGCCATCCCATCTGTGACCATCCCCTCATTTTAGAAACTGTAGACCTTCCGTATTTATGAAGATGTGAGCGTACGCGTGAGTCAAGAGTATGATTTGACTGCTATTTCTAATATGTCGAATTACGATTACGTAGAAGTGCTCTCGCTAGGTGTTCATGCAGTTGTTGCTATTACTGCTGCTGCTGCTGCTGCTGCTGCTGATGATGATGAATTGTTTTTAGATATCAAATGTTCGTGCCGTGCATTAGCTCACCCCCCTCCATCCAGCTGACATCGCCTGAACAGATGCACGGTGCGCCACGCGTCAGGTGTCGAAGTGGTCGGAGTGTAACGTGAGAGGAAGTGCTTTGCTCAAGAACACAACGCACCACCCTGTCCAGGAACAGAACCCACGATCTTGCTATTGTGAGTGCAACTCCCTAACCAAAAATAACAATAATAATAATGATAACCACAGCACACCCAAGGCACACAGAGCTGCGCTCGGTAGTGAAGTGAAAGCACGTTATAAAAATAAAACTACTGAACAATAATAAAAATAATAATAATGCAGTACCAGACAGTGGCTCTCATGGCTTCTGATCTTAATTGATTGGAAGTGTTATCACGTGCATTGATTTGTCGTGGTATAAAAGATGGGCTACAGTTGGTCAAAATGAGGAATCCTACAACATACCGGCGTCCCGTCCGGAGCGGTGGGGGTGGATATATACGCCACTTAAACCGGGAAACCGGTCTTTATGAGTCTATGACTCGGGAAGGAGCTATTTTTCGTGGTTGCATAATCTTTTCTACTCTATGCACAAGGCTCGAAATTTGAAGGGAGTGGGGGGTCAGTCGATTAGATCGACGCCAGTACGCAACTGGTACTTAATCTATCGACCCCGAAAAGATGAAAGGCAAAGTCGACCTCGGCGGAATTTGACCTCAGAACGTAAAGTCAGACGAAATACCGCTAAGCATTTCGCCCGGCGTGCTAACGATTCTGCCAGCTCGCCGCCTTAAAATAGAGGTGATTCTTTTCTACTCTAAGCACAAGGTCCGAAATTTTGGGAGAGGGGGTCAGTCGATTACATCGATCCCAGTACGTAACTGGTACTTAATTTATCGACCCTGAAAGGATGAATGGCAAAGTCGACCTCGCCGAATTTGAACTTATGATTGAGAAAGTAACGTCCAGGATTTTTGTTCCAAATAATGCATCCCTCCCTCCGGTGTCTTGTCGAAAATATCAATGCAATGCTTTCTATTCTTTTTTTAATGATAATAAATGGTTGAGTTGCAGAAAAAAAAAATAACAAATTCATCCCTGAGGGAACACAGCAAAATAAAACGGTCCAGTTTCTTAGAATACTGGCTAATTTAGCTACAATATAAAACATAAGGTTTTGAAAACAGTAAACAAAAGACCAATTTGCGAGCGCTCAAATGTGATAGAAGAAGAAGAAGAAGAAGAAGAAGAAGAAGAAGAAGAAGAAGAAGAAGAAGAAGAAGAAGAAGAAGAAGAAGAAGAAGAAGAAGAAGAAGAAGAAGAAGAAGAAGAAGAATTCTAACATATGTACAGAACGAAAAGTTCCATACGCAGAGTTCAATCTATTAAATTGGCTCCAGAACTCGGTTGGTGCTTACGAAAGACAAGGATGAGAGACAAAGTTTAGAATGATGTGATTTGAACTCATGACTTAATTGAATAACACATGACTCTCCTGCAACAGAAGATAAGAATGAGGATGATGATGAAATAATGGAGGAAGAGGAGAAGGAATTTAAAGAGATAAAATGAGTGTTTGTAAATTAAAAAAGGTAGCGCGGCATCCCTTTATCTGTTGCTCAGTTTGATGTTTCAATCAATTCGTGAAGCTAAACAGCCTGCTGCATCCACATATAAAAACTGAACACTGATCGTCTGGCCTACTTCTCTCGTAAAAGATTCATTGAACCAGACGATACATTAAAGGCAGTTTTGTAACGTTGATTTTAAGAGAACAAAAAGGAAAAAAAAACAACAAAGCACCAACAACCAACATTACAAGAATAACAGCAACAGGAAAAATCACAATAGTAACTACAAAGGATTCCTTATAAAAATTCCGTTTCTTTTAATATACATAGAATAAAGGAGATCGACATTTTTTCAAAGGTGTCGGCCATTTCTGGTTATTTAAATGGTTTTCATAAGCGACGCCATTTAAAGATTACTCATCATTAATCCTTGCAGTGGAGCTTAGAATCTTTAATGGATTAATGGAGATTAATTCAGGGTCTGACATCAATCATATTCATCTGGTATTGGTGACGGTGACGGCGGCGGCGGTGGCGGTGGAGGTGGCAGTGGTGGTGGTGTTGGTAGTAGTGGTGGGTATATTGCTGGCGGTTTTACTGGTAATGATGGTGGGGGAATGGTAACAATGGTGGTAGTGGTGAAGGTGCTAGTAGCGTTGCAGGGGGTTTGTATCCCCCAGTAATTTAAATCCTGATGGCGGTAGTATGGATGGGGATAGGATGGGATGGGAATGGGATGTGGTGGTAGTGGTGTGATGGTGATTGCTGACGACGATGATGATTGTTGCTGTTTAGCCCCAGGTCAGCATCGATCCAACAGGTCTGTGATCTAAAAGTGTTACGATCTTGTGCTTTATTCTGACAATGTTATTTAGATTCACATTATCCAATGAGATCTTTCCTTTTATCGAGAATAGACAATAATTTGAAGACTTAGTTACTGTTTCTAGCTTTGTGCCAAAGGACATCATTATGGACATCGTTATTGTAATAAGAAATCACTGGAAATTGCATCAAATTGATTACTTTACAGTGAACTGAGAGAAAAAAGGAGATAGGAGGGAGAAATTTTTAAAATTGTGTCAAGGCAACGCTGGTGTTGCATTCTTGTGTAAAGAAACCTTTTACTAGTTCCTATTAACAAAGTCATAGCAAAGCTCGGTGATGGCTTCTAGAGAATTGCCAGGCGACCACCAACTGAACAATAATGTCAGTGAGGCAACAGCTCTCGTATTCTAAATTGGATTAGTTAACGATATAGAACACGACAGCTTGGAAGGTTACTCAAAGCGTCAGCAATTATAAACTGTATTTGTACAGATTCTTAAAAAAAAGGTGGGGGTACGTGACGTAGGAATAAGGTTGTTGGGCTCACGTTCGTTAGGCTGTAGGTTCGAATCTTAGACTGGGTGGCATGCTGTGTCCTTCAACGTTGCTTCAGTATCCTCAGATGAAATAAATACCAGTGGTACTTTGCTCAGGGAGGTTTCTTGCACTCTTAACCAAAACGCCTTAAAAATACGGTAAGCTCTGGTCTCACGATCCTGGAGAGTAAGAAGGTGAGTTCGCATTTTGTCGGGCACGTTTTCTCAAATCTTTACTCTAGCAGAACTGCCGTCTTCAGTCAAGCGAAGAACATGGCTTGGCACATGAAATCTGGAATGCTGTCAGCCGTTGACAGTCTTCTACAACTTCGAGCAATCCGCTGAATCTAAGGACTACGCTAATGGTACGTATCTCTGTGGAGTACTCTGCCACTTGCACGTTAATTTCACGAGGTCGTTCTGTTGGTCGGATCACCTTCAACTCTCGTCGTCATAACCGATGGAGAGCCAGTTATGCTCGGAGGAGCTTCTATGCTATTCATTCTATAGAGAACAAGTGACGCAAAAGAGCATCGATGTTCTCAGAGAATCTCTGGGCGAGAACCAATCGGCTGCTCTGTTCCATATGACCTACGGTCCAGTGACGAAGGATAACTTCCAGAAAACCAAGATCAGGTTGTGCTGCCTTCAAGCATTCTCGTTCGAAGCGAAAAGAAAGTAATTCTTTCTCAAATCCCGAAAAATCAATATGGCATCTGTTTATCTACCCCAATCCACCCTTCCAGCTATCCAAGCTCCGTATTTCCCTTTTTCCTGATGTAGGCAAGTCCTTTCCTCCAGGGTATAGCAATCGTTTGTGTGTGTGTGTGTGTGTGTGTGTGTGTGTGAGAGAGAGAGAGAGAGAGAGAGAGAGAGAGAAAGTTGTGTTTGTGCCGGTATGTGTACGCATGAGAAAATGTACATGTGTACGAGAGAGAAAGAGAGAGTGAGAGAGAGAGAGAGAGAGAGAGAAAGTGAATGAGATAGCGTGTGTGCACATGTAAGGTTATGTGCGTGCGTGTGTGTGTGTGTGTGTGTGTGTGTGTGTGTGTGTGAATGAGATAGAGAAAATATGACTGTGTGTGGTGTGTATGTACGCTGATTCAGTCAAGAACAGATGTGACGAATAATCTCGAGTATAGATTAGGTCTAATACTACTACTACTACTACTACTACTACTACTAGTAGTAGTAGTAGTAGTAAAACTGTTGCTGCTGCTTCCAATATTTATATTGATGATGATGATGACGGTTGTAGCAGCGGTGATGGTGATGGTGATGTTGATGTTGACGGCGACGACGAGAAACTGAAATAAGAAATAATATTTCTTCAAAAGTAACCAAGTACAACGAAGCATGAAATATACGTAGACATCCACCCACCCACCCGCCCTCCAACCCTACCGCAACCACACACGACGGGGTGGTGAAAAGTTCCTGGCTTTGGGTAAAAGAAAATACAGGAGGATCAGTTGATTATGATTTTATTCTACGTATTTTCCTCTCAGATTCATTCTCATTCTTTTCTACCCTAGGCACAAGGCCCGAAATTTTTGGTGGGGAGGGGGCCAGTCGATTAGATCGACTCCAGTATGCAACTGGTACTTAATTTATCGACCCCGAAAGGATGAAAGGCAAAGTCGACCTCGGCGGAATTTGAACTCAGAACGTAAAGACAGACGAAATACCGCTAAGCATTTCGCCCGGCGTGCTAACCACTCTGCCTGCTCGCCGCCTCCAGGTTCATACTCATTGCAGCGGTCCTTGTAAAAGAACTCCAACCAGGCCTTTCGCGAGACCCTTAAAACCAGCACCACTCATGTATGTGTGTGTGTGTGTGTCCACTGCTTGACAACCGGTGTTGATGTCTTTACGTCCTCGTAACTTAGCGGTCCGGCACGAACGACCGATATAATATTACCAGGCTTAAAAGAAAAAGTACTGGGGTTCAATCGTTCGACTAAAGCTCTTAAAGGCAGCGCCCCAGCATGGCCACAGTCTAATGACTAAGACAAGTAAAAGAAGAAAAGGAAGAAGAAAAGAATAGTTTGTCTCAAGTAGCAGAGAGTTCTCATAGTTAAAACTTTGTAACCAAAAGAGAAAAAAAAAAGATAAAGTTCTACAAATGCAATTCTTGACCACATCGTCAGTTCTGCACTCTGGATGTTTTGGACCTTACAGTACCCTAGGCTGGTCAAGCATAGTCCTGTATCCAAGCGGCATTCTACTGGTTCCTACCCCTCACCTCTTTTCACCCACAGCCATCTAGAAGATTTCTCAGCAACCTCTACGTTGTTCTTGATGCTTCTTCTTCTGCTTGTTTCAGTAACGCTCGGGGTTCCATAGGCCTTACCCCCAGAGAACGACTTGCAAACCCTCGACTTCAACACCTTTTGCTCCGACAACATCCATTGCTTCCCCCTGCTCAATACTGCGATACTCCTCCACCAATTACTGGTACATGTTTCTCTTCCTGTCTCGCGCGCCTCCTCCATCCCCTCCTCCCAGTGCGCAGCTAATTCCAGTACAATTAGCTGCCTTATTGTCTTAAATCTATTTAAAGTATTTTATATTATTATTATTTTTCTCCATTACAAGGTGGCGAGCTGGCAGGAACGTTAGCACGCCGGACAAAATGCTTAGCAGCATTTCGTCCGTTTTTACATTCTGAGTTCAAATCCCATCGAGGTCGACTTTGCCTTTTATTCTTTCGGAGTCAATAAAATAAGTACCAGCTGAATACTGGGGGGGGGGGGGTCAATGTAATCGATTACCTCCCTCCCACAAAATTTCATGCCTTGTGCTTACAATATGTAGACGCACTTTTAGATGTCTGTCTGTATCATCGTTACAGCTCCAGTACAATATTTATATTGTTAGTAAATTTATGTCAAAGTCAAGTTGTCTGAAGTTATGTATAAGTTTAGGCGTAGAGGAAAAGTGAAATGAGATAGACTAAACAACACTACTCTCCTTCATCAAGCTATTTCTCACCGGGTGAGTTCATTTAAATGGTTGAGGTATTTTTGTTTGATAAGGATGAAACCAATACCTGCTAGACAGTAGAAATGTTTCTTCCAAGTAGATATTCTGACACCACCACCACCTCAAAAAGAAAAAAAAAAGTGGTAACCTGTTCTACTGGATGAAAGGCAGCGGAAGGAGAAAATGATATGACTTGTAAATGATTTTAACTATATAATATTAACGCTAGGAAAAATTCAAATCACATTCTCAATTAAGAATTGAAAGTATGAAAATGCAATCACAATATCTTTCTATAAACAGTCTGCGATCTTTGACCGAAGATGGCACTTTTTATGAACTTTGGTTTTATGCTAATATTCAGGAATTCAAACTCTTCGTTCTACAGTCGATTGTCTCATAGTTCCTTTGGCAAAATTCACTTCGTTGGCGTGTCATGTGGTGTGGATTGTCATAAATATTTTGTCTGTCACCACCTAAAAAGATAGCAAAACTTTTATACTATGCCAGTAAGTCGAGACTATCTTTGTCTTTCTATTTAATATTGATGTAACGTGGTGTGTGATATATTTCTCAGTCAAACGTGAATTTAACTGTTTTGAATCGCTACAGATGAAGATATACCTTGAGATGAGAGTGGAGTGAACCCAATAGATTTTTTTGTTTTTGTTTTTTCCAAATGTATTTCGGGAGTGACGTATTATTTTCTTTGTGATGGCGTCTGGAACAGTGTCGCACTGAGTAAAGAAAAATAACGAAACATATCTGAAAAAAAATTATAGTCACGGCTGGAATGTCTTTGATCGTTGATCGGCTCCAACAGAACTGATGCGGAGCTAAACAACAACAACAGCAAGGCAGCCTCCACGGGTTCGCTCGATCTGCTAGAAATAACAGCTTAACATTACTCAAATTACTACCGATTTAAAGGTGGCCGATACACTACCAATACTATAACACACGAAAGTCACAGGTTGAAACTTTTGTTTGTAGGAAGAACTTCTGTTTGGAAAGAGTTGAAAGATGAAGTGTTACAGTGATTAGTAAGGAAGGCGAGAAATAAAAGGGAATGTAAAAATCTTAGTAACTTTCCTAAATTACCGAAACGAACAAATGACTGCTTCAAAAATAGATAAACTATTAACCCATCTCTAAATCTTTAAACTTTTTTTTTTCCAAACAACTTCGGAGTTCTCTATTTTGAACATCGGAAATTCCGGTAGTTCCTATGCCCCATAATGCAATATTATTGTTTTCCTCCTGCTTCTGGTCCTTACTCCATCTTGAGAAAATATGACTTATTACAATCTACACAACGTGTTGGGATTTATACGATAGGTTCATTTTACGGTATTTGTGGACTAACACCAACTACATACTGTATCACATTGTGCATGATGTGCTTTACTTATTTTAAAGCATTTGCACATTTTGAAGCATTTATTTTTCGTTTCGGTAATTCAGGAAAGCCAAGTTAGATTTTTATATCACCCATTATTGATCGCCAGCCACACTTGACATTATTACATCGCATATATTTTATTAAAGTGCACCGCATGAAATGTTGTTTTTAAGAGAAAAAGTAAACACATTATAAACGAGATAAAGTAAATTTATTTAATCAAAATACAGCGCCATTATATTAAATTGACTTTTGTCAACGTGATATTAAATTAGATATTCCTAGATTAACATACCTTCGTCTTTTAAGATTATGAACTTTTCAAATGTTTCAGCTGCGGCTTCTTGATTCGTATCTTTTATTGCGTATAAACAGTTCCAAGTGTTTGAAACGGTGTTAATTTGTTAGGAAGATGTCAGCAGAGTAATACGAATGCAACAAAATTACAAACCCTGGTGTAGTATCATTAATAAATGAAAGAACTTCTCACGTCGCTGACAACATTGACCAGTAAGGGTCACTTACGACAAGGAACAATAGATGGGGCGGCTTCAGCTTTAAAAGAAAGTCATAGCAGTGATGTCATTGTTATGCAAATTAGGCGAGCATTGCATAGAAGCTGACCAAGGTTATTTAGGGACAGCAGGGTGACCTTTTGATAGACACAGTATGATACGACACCTAGCACGTTTAATTCTTTCCCGAAAAGTGATTTGAGTAAAATGTGGTCGAACGTTGTCAACTGGTCCATATCTGCGGAGCAGTCTCGATTGTTTTGATTTCAGGGGATGGGGTTGTCTGTTTGTTTGGAGTGTTTTGGGTTTTTTTTGTTTTTCGTTTGTTTGTTTTTTTTTTTTTGGTTTTGTTTTGTTTTTGATTTCCTGCCAGAATGGGATGTACAGTGATTAGGTTCCCCTGCTGCGAAATAAACTCGTGGATTGTATTTTTTACAAACCACCATACAGTTGCCATAAGTTTTGGAAAACGCGCTGGAAATTACTGTGGAAACTGGTTTGTGTATGGCCGTTGCCCAGAACGTGTATTATTGTTAAGCAATTCTCATCCAAAGAAACGATATGCTGCAACAAGACTTAGGTTTACTGTGAATTAGTAAGGTTCAGTATTTTTCATAGTTTACTTGTTTCAGTCGTTGGACTGCGGCCATACTGGATCACCGCCTTGAAAGATTTAGTCAAACAGATCGGCCCCGGTGAATATTTTTTTCTAAAGTTTGGTACTTTTTCTATCGGAGGCTTGTACCGAATCCTTAAGTGACCGACACGTGAACAAATCAACACCGGTCATCAAGTGATGAGTGGACAAACACAAACGCAAAGACATACATATACGACAGGTTTGCACACAGTTTCTGTCAGCCAAATTCACTCAAGCCATTGGTTGGCCCTGGGCTATAATAAAAGACACTTGCCCAAAGTGCAACGCATCAGATTTTTTGATTCGCGAAGAATATCGCAGCTACTTAGTACATGTGCACTTAGCCTTCCAGCAAAGAACCAATGGAGCAGCCTCCAAGTGGTTGCTCGTCTTGCAAGAAATAACAACTAATCCTTCTTCAGATCATACTGCTGCCTTAAACCAGGAAGGATACGTGAGATAATGTAGTTCCAGAGATACTGAACAAAGGACAAGTCGGTTACAGTTGTAATGTCTTTGATCATATAGATCTACTCGATCAGAGTCGACTCGGGGTTAAACAATGGCGTCAATGACTCCAGCTAAAGAGGTTACTACAGATAAAGCACTAAAAATATTGATTCTGTTGTTAAGTTATTTTACAACAATCCCTCTTCCCCATCCCCAATATCCTAGAGATCTTCTTCTTCTTCTTCTTCTTCTTCTTCTTCTTCTTCTTTACTGACACCTTTATGTCACTTTATGTTCTACAAGTCTCACCTATCACAAAATACACATTCACCCCCTAATCAATATTTCATCATGATCACTCGTACACGAAAGAAACAAAACTGTTTTTCCTAGCATCCAGTTTCTAGTTTGTTTTTCTTTCTACCTGATCCTTAATGTTATTTACGCTTGGCTGAAAGTTTCCTCTTGTCTGACACCCTCTTCCTTCGAACAGACTACACTGTCAGCTTGACTGACACTCGCTTCCCTCCAATAATGAAACACATTGTCGGCTGTAAAAGTCTTTACCGGCCAGAAATGAATCTGTCTTCTTCCATGTTTATCTACTTAAACAGAAAATGTTAGAAATATTCTGGAAGACAGCTTAGGTTAAAAGCATTACCTTTTTAAAATGTCTGACTTTATGTATATACGCTTCGCTACCAAATGATTATACACAGTTAAGTAGATACCTGTCTGTCTCTCAAATGTTCTATTATCTATCTATTATCGACTTATTTTTCTATTTGTTTACCTATCTCTCTATTTCCCTGTCTACCTATCTATATGTCTATTTATCTTTCTAACTTCTTTATGCTATGCATTTGTTAAATAAACGTCTCGTTGGTCGGAGAGTTCCAGCAAGTCAATCATTGGTTCACTGCATCTCCAACGGCGAGACTTACAAGAAGCGCTTCTGAATGCGGTATTTGAAAACAGATCTTACAACAGTCTCTTGCTGTGTTACTCAATCCTTTATTCTTCTATTCCTCCTTTCATCACTTTGTCGTTCCGAAGACGCGTGGTTTGGTGATTAGGGTATTCGACTAAACAATCATAAGGTCGTGAGTTCAATACCCGGCGTCTCCTTAAGCAAGGCACTTTATTTCACGTTGCTCCAATCTATTTAGCTGGCGAAAATTAGCAGTACCTGTAATTCTAAGGGCCAATCTTGTCGCATTCTGCGTCACGCTGAATCTCCCCGAGAACTACGTTAAGGGTATACGTGTCTGTGGAGTACTCAGCCACTTGCACGTTAATTTCACGAGGAAGCTGTTTCCGTTGATCAGTTCAACTGGAACACTGGTCATCGTAACCGACAGAATGCCAGCATCCCGATTTTCTGACCACTACAAAAAGTAAAATGTAGTCTTGCATACAACACAGACTATTGCACAATTTTGTTCTCTCTTGAGAAAGTCATTACTTAACCAAGTGACTAATCGATTTCTTGCTTAATCACTCGATCGAACCAGTGTATGTGGTTATTAATGATGCCATGACCCTCCCAAGAAACCGCAAAATCTGTTTCAACACAATAGTTTTCATCAAGAATCATGCAAAACAAATTATAACATAATATTGGCTTCAAATTTTGGCACAGGGCCAGCAATTTCGGAGGTATGGATAAGTTGATTACATCGACTCTAGTACTCAACTGGTATTTATTTAATACCGAAAGGATGAAAGGCAAAGTCAACCTCAGCGAAATTTGAACTCAGAGCGTAAAGACGGACGAAATGCCGTTATGCATTTTGCCCGGCGTGCTAACGATTCTGCCAACAAACCGCCTTAAATTATTACATAATGTTAACAGCTTTATATTGATTTACCGTTAGCATCCTTAAAAATCAACATTAAAGGAAATAAATCAAGCGAAAATTGTGTAAATAATGATAAAGAATTTTTCAACATAAAAACAATTTCCTCCATTAGATTTTCTAAATTTACTCCAGGAATTCAGAAATTCCATCTCCACCACTGAGGGGAAAATTACTCTAAGAATTTCAGCTCCAGATTCTGTTGAATTCTGTTAGTCGTGTACAAGAATCTACATCCTACAACGCAGGTCTTGGCATCAGATATTGAAACACCATGCGCAGGTATGAATATTTTTGTCCTTGTAAACCAATGTTTACCAATATATATATATATATATATATATATATATATATACACACACACACAGCTATTTCCTTTCAATGTAAATAAGTGTCTAAGAATAACCTGAGTGCAAACTTGTTTATGAGTGTAGCTATCTGAGTGTGACCTAATATGTAAATATAATCTCGTAGTTCAGAGTAAGCTGGTATTTGGGTGTTACCTTATGTATGAATGCAACCATGTATCTGAGCGTCGCCATAAGTGTGTGTGTAATCTTTTGCCTTGTCAGTGAAAAGTAATTATGCATAAGTGTAACTTGGCGTGTGACAGTAATCTTGAATCTAACTCCGTGCATGGCTTAGTGGTTAGGGCATTCGTTCAAGGTCATAAGGTCCTGAGTTTGATTGTTGGTAGCGTACTGTGTCCTTGAGCAAGACGTATAATTTCGCGTTGCTCCAATCAACTCAGCTGGCAAAATGAGGAGTACCTCTATTTCAAAGGACTAGCCTTGTCACACTCTGTGTCATGCTGGATCTTCCAGAGAACTTCGTTAAAGGTACGCGTGTCCGTAGAACACTCAGTCACTTGCACGCTAATTTCACGAGGAAGCTGTTCTGTTAATCGGATCAACTGGAACACTCGTCGTCGTAAACGACGGAGTACCGGTTTGTGTCGGAGC
>NC_142940.1:55409760-55427260 GCF_046866305.1 Octopus bimaculoides | reverse complement strand
TTTTAGTATGTTGAACGGTCGTGCAGAGGCTCTCTTGTTGCTTCGTACTGAGAAATGTCAGCTATCGTGTAAAAACTGCTAAAGTGGTTCCAATTTCTCCATGCTTCTGAAAGATATGAATTCATAACTTGACGTCGCAGCACATTCCAATAATTTAATCCTGCATAGTTGCAGTGTATTTTACAAATGTGTTAATGCTGTAATATTGTTGTTTGACTCCCGTTGATCTAGAATACCTATGATCGAAGCGTTCCAGTCACGACCAACCAATCTTATTTTATCAACCTCGAAAGAATGAAAGGTAAAGTCAACCTCAGTGCAATTTGAACTTAGAATATAAAGACGGACGAAATACCGCCAAGCATTTTATCCGGCGTGCTAACGATTCTTTCAGCTCGTGCGTTAATAATAATAATAATAATAATAATAATAATAATAATAATAATAATAATAATAATAATAATAATAATCCTCTCTATTATAGGCACTAGGCCTGCAACTTGGGAGAGGGGATAGTCGATTACATCGACCCCAGTGCTCCACTGGTATTTATTTTATCGACCCCGAAAGGATGAAAGGCAAGTCGACTTCGGCAGAATTTGAACTCAAAATGTTATGACGGACGAAGTGCCGCTAAGCATTTTGTCCAGTGTGCTAACGATCTTATGAACAGTTTAACCACTTGGTCACGCACCTTCATAATAAGGCTAAATGATTAAGAGGTTTGCCTCCCAATCATGAGGTTTCGGTTTCGATTCACTTGCTTGGCATCTTTTGCCGGTTACCATTTCCTTAGTCTCAGGTCGACTCTTAACTTGTGAGTGAAATTGTTAGACGGATATTGTATGGAAGCTCGTTGGATAGATCGAACCTACAATTCACGTTAATTCCACTTAGGAATTACATTAACAGTACTCTCGTCGTTCGTCAGTGGAATATTCGGCCACTTGCACATTAAGTTTGCTTCCCGATTCGGGCTCAAGGTTCAATCTTACCTCGTGACACCTGAGGCAAGTGTCTTCTGCAAAGCATCGGGCCGACCGAAATCTATGAGTGGATTTGGTAGACGGAAACTGAAAGAAGCCCGTCGTACTACATGTGTGTGTAGGTCTTCGGGAAACCGGTGTTGGTGCGTTTACGTCCCCGTGACTTAGTGGTTCGCTAAATAGAGAACCAATAGAATAAGTCGACTCGAGGCTATCTATAGCAGACGACACTTGGCCTAGGTGCCACGCAGTGGGACTGAACATGGAACCACGTGGCTGGTTAGCAAACACTTCTTACCACACAGCCACGCCTGCGAATACATATACAGTATATATATATATATATATATATATATATATATATATATATATATATATATATATATATATATATATATATATATATATATATATATATATATATATATATATATATATATATATATATATATATATATATATATATATATATATATATACTGAATACAATATATATATACTGTATATATATATATATATATATATATATATATATAGTTTTAGGGAAAATAACCAATTTTCAAGAACTCATCTATAAGGCTCAATTTAATTTTAATTTTTTATAAATTGATTTTAATTGAGTTTTTTACCTGTAATTTTGGATTTTGTCCTTAATAATATTATTATATATATATATATATATATATATATATATATATATATATATATATATATATATATATGTATGTGTATATATATATATATATATATATATATATATATATATATATATACATATATGTATATATGCATATATATATATATATATATATATATATATATATATATATATATATATATATATATATATATATATATATATATATATATCCATGTATGTATGCATGTGTGTGTCTGTGTGTCTGTGGTATTTCCATTATTAATCCTCTTTTTAGCATCAGTCACAGTCTGTGTTTCTGTGTGTGTGTTGTTTGCGGGTGCGCGAGAGTGCATGTGCATGCGTATGTGTATGCATGCATGTACCTGACTGCGCGTGTGCACGTTCCAAATAAGCCAGCGAGTTACGTACACGTGTCTTCTCTTCTCGCGTCGCTTTCTCGATCAACATCGGTAAATACGTGTCGCTGTAACGACTGTCATGTGAACGAGGACCTCTCATTGTAGTGGTTGACACATCAATATATTTCGATATAAGCAGCTTTGTGATTGGCTCATTCATTTTTCGTATAAAGAATGAAGACATAACATATGCTTAACATTTCGTTTCATTTTTTTACTTCTTAAAGTTCTTATTAAAAGTAACTTAAGATATGAAAGCAGTTACGCACTTAAGTTTATATTTTCCGTCTCTTGTTTCATACACATACGTATGCATGTTTCAGAACGTTGTATTTTGTCAGAATGTCGAGATTGTATTGTAAGGATATTTTCGGTGTACATGGCTTCATTTTAAATATATGTAGTTTATTGTAAACGCTAGGTTATAGACAGGAGTCGAGGCGAGACTAGCAAAGTATTACATAAATTTAGCTTTACTTGAGAACAACAAATGTATATTTATTGTTCTAGACAAAATTTCTATTTCCAACACACACGCACGCGCGCTGAGATGTATTTGTGTGTGTACGTGTATGTGTGTGTATCTGTATCTCTATCTGTGTATACATATATATGTGTGCGTGTGTGTGTGTATGTTTGTAATATACATAATATATATATATGTATATGTGTGTGTATATATATATGTATGAATGTATGTACGTATGTGTGTGTGTAGCATTAATGAGATATCTTCATCATATATAGATAGATATGTCTGTGTGTAGATAGATAGATAGATAGACAGACAGACAGACAGATAGGTACATAGATATATAGGTAGATAGATAGATAATTTCAAATATACCTCAAACAGATCAAAAGTATCGCTTACGTGGCATGTTTACGAGAGGCCTCAATACGCTTAAATAAAGTTAGAGCGATAATATTATAACATGCAATGTAAACATTGTGACATGAAGACCTTACAAGGCCGGCAGAATACAGAACATATTGGTTTTTGCCCTTTAAACATAATTTACGACTTTTCGATTTTGCTTACAACATTATGCATGGTTTGCTTTACTTCAGACACGGGTGTATAAAAATGAGTATACTTTGAATTCTGCAGCCTACAATGGAAGAGTATATAGTACACACACACACACACACACACACACACACACACACACACACACACACACACACACACAAACACAAACACACACACACACGCACACACATACACACACACACACATACACATACATACACAAACTCTCTCTCACACACACACATACACAACCGGCTTCCGTCAGTCAAATCCACTCACTAGGCTTTGGTCAGCCCCACGCTATAGTAGAAGACACTTGCCCAAGGTTCCACGCAGTGAGACTGAACTCGGAACCATGTAGTTTGGAAGCAAACTCCTTACTACACAGCCATGCCTGCATATATATGTGTGTATGGTTTATTGAAACAATGTTTTTCTTGCATTTCGAGTTTTAAGTCACCGCGATCTACAGGTGAGAACAGTTACAACTCGGTTTGTTGGTATTTCCTTTTAACTCGTTGATGAGTTTGTCTTTTCTTGCATACATATGTTGTGTGTATACATATATAGATATATTATATATATATATATATATATATATATATATATATATATATATATATATATATATACACACACACACTTATATATATGTATACCTGCATAATAAACCTTGCGTATATTTATGTTTGCATATGCATGAATGACTATGTATTCAACGTGCCAAAATAAGAATAACCTTTTCGTGGTTTGGTATTTAACTCCCATTTCTAGCGTGATGGAAAACCACTTAGTGGCTTTCCGTCAGTGTATAACTCTAATACATACATATATATATATATATATATATATATATATATATATATATATATATATATATATATATATATATATATATATATATATATAGAGAGAGAGAGAGAGAGAGAGAGAGAGAGAGAGAGAGAGAAAGAAAGAAAGACAGACAGACAGACAGACAGACAGACAGACAGACAGATAGATAGATAGATAGATAGATAGATAGATAGATAGATAGATAGATAGATGGATAGATTTTCATCAGTTTGAAGATGTTTGTAGGTTTCGACAATGCGTACCCCAGTTGTTCGTTCAACCGAACTGCTGAATCATTGAATTACATGTATATTGGGTGACTCCTCCACACGTACGTGCACCCTTAACGTAATCTTCGGGTACAATCAGAGTGGCACAGAGTGACAAGGCGGGTCTTTAAATTAACAGGTGCAGCTCGTTTGATTCTACGTGTTAATTTATAGTGTCTGCCTCCCCATAATCGCTCTCACACACACACACACACACACACACACACACACACACACACACACATATATATATTTATACGTATATACATAATATATACATAATATGTGGTGACGTTCTGTGTCTGTTTTCATTTTTTTGAGCATCTATGTTTTTTAACCTGGGGGACCGGGAAAAAAATGATATCTTACGCCCGACAACACCTTAATTCTATACGTGTCCACGTTGAATGGAAAAGGCAGCTGCAAATACAGATAGACTTAAACAGACGGACAGCCATACAGACAGACAGTCAGAGAGACAGACAGACGGACGGACGGACGGATGGACAGACAGACAGAGGTTGTGAGAGACTGAGAAAGTGAGAGAAAGAGGGGAGAGTATGAAGACTGTAAAAAAATATAAAGGAGTGAGATTTTGAGGAAGTGAGGAAACAATTATCCGGTCGCTGATTATATTAAAATGGAAATTTTTAACAATGGCGCGTATGAAGCTAAAATACTCACACACGCAGACACACACATATACACGCACACTGCCACTCATACACGCGCGAGCGCACAGATTGAGACAGGCAGACGAGACCGACACATACCTACACATACGCGCAGACGACAAAAGGAAAGAATGAAAATTTTTTTTTTTTTTTTGCTTTTTCATATTGCCTGGAATGACCCGAATGTCTAGTCGGGGAAGAGAGGTGGGGAATGGGTGACGGAGGACAAACCTATCACTTAATAGTGTTAGCAATAGCGGCGGCGGTCGTGGTGAAGGGAAAAAAATGAAACGGAAAGAAAGAGGTTAAGAAAGAAAGAAAGAAAGAAGGAAGGAAGGAAAGAAAGGAAGATAAAGAGAAAGGAAGGAAGAATTATGGCGTTGTGAGGTGTTGTGTTGGAGTATGAGTAGTAGTAAAGAATTATGTCAGTAATGGTCTCCTGTAGTGTTTTAGTAGGTTGGGGGGAGGCACTGGTATAGTCACACTCGACGGGGAACCCATTAAAAGTGAGGAGTTAGTAAGTTTGGGAGGACGGGAAGGGGGAAGGTTTGTTTCTGTTGATGGTTGTGATAATGATGATGCTTATAGAAGTGGTAATGCAGAGATGGCGGTGGTGGCGGTGTTGGTTGTGCTGGTTGTGGCGGCGGCGGTGGTGGTGGTGGTGGTGGGGCGGAGGCGGCGGCGGCAATGGTGATATAATGGCGTTAGTTGTATTGGTGGTGGTGGTGGTGGTGGTGGTGTTATTGATTGTAATGTATATGGAATTATTAGTGGTAGTCATGGCTGTGTTGTCATCATGCTGGTGGTGGAGTTGTGGCGCTGTTAATAATGGTGGCAGTGTAGATGGTAACGATGGTGGTGGGGATGATGATAGCATTGATAGCGTTCATGGAGCTGATAAAGATCGTGGAACTGAAGATAATGGTGGAAATATTTATTAATATTGCAGATAACCATAATGGTGGTGTTAATGGAGTTAACTATGTGAGAAAAAGAAATCCAACTAGCTGTTATTACATAACATCGCCGATACAGAAGTGGTGAGTACACCATGTAGTGGACCATCGCGGCAGAGAACAGATAAATCAATGGTAAGTTGCTGTGGCAGAACGCATATAAGGTAATAGTAGACAATGGTGAACAGCGGCAGCAGACGATAGACGAAGTAGGGTAGATTTGTTGTGACGGACATAGAGCAATTTTGGACTGCAGTGGCAGACAACGGATAGAGCAGTTATGGGCTATGGTAGCAGACGATAGGTAGAATAATGCTGGAATGTTGTGGCAGACGATAGCGAGACAATGGTGGACTGTTGCAGCAACCCACAGACTGATTAATGGTGGACTGTTGTAGCAGGATAGTCACGGCTGCCTCGATTCGTTAAATATTTGGACGAAGGTGGACATAGTGGGTTCAATCGCTTCCTAGGAAAAGAAAAAGCTAACTGCACAGAATTTACTTTTTAACGAGATTTGAACTCAGAACTGGAAAAGGTGCAACTAAATACTGCCATTAACTCATTACTTAATGGAAATAAAAGTTTATTGAAAGCAATTCAATTGCATTAGATATTTGAGTTAAAGTTCTTTGGAAGTAAACTCTTCATTACCTTATCTCAGAGACTCATCGTCGTCGCCATTATCTGACACAGTACCCCCAGGTAAGGATTAAACTTGGCAACGTATAGATTTAGCTCTTTAGATGTTATGATGTTATAGTTGCTTTGCTCGAAATCAGACTTCATCAAGCAGACTTATTATAAAGGCATTTCAGCCGTGGCCATCTGGGTTTTTTTTTTTCACATTAACTAAAGTGTTCTGTATTTTTAAGGTAATAGAGTGTAGTCTAAGGGAGAATTAGCTGACATTTCTAGCATGTATATCATCCACATAGGGACTCCCGTAACCATCTCCAGTGTTTGAGTAACAATTAACACGAGTGAATACAGTTCGGGTGCTATTTAGACAGCGGGAAGCCATGAGTCAAACTCTCAACTATATCCATTCGATTTCAAACACCACGATGAAATAGCTCAACACTGAAGCTATTCCACACTAAAGTAGCCCCACTCATGTAGTTCCACGGTTAATAGTTCCACGATTAAGTAGCTCTACACTCAAATACGTTTACACTCAAGTAGCCCCACTCATGTAGTTCCACAGTTAATAGTTCCACGGTTAAGTAGCTCTACACTCAAATACGTACACACTCATGTAGCCCCACTCATGTAGTTCTATATCCAAATAGTCCCACTGTTAAGTACTTAGCTCAGCATTCAAGTATCAACAAGCACAAATAGTTCTACACTCGAATAGTGACACGGTAGTATTCCATAGATAAAATAGTATTACACTCAAATAGCTCCACAGTTAAATACCAACACACTATTGTAGTTTTAGAGCAGAGCGGCTTCACAGTTAAGTAGCTGCAATCTCTTGAAGTGCCATATACAAATAACACTACGTTCATGTAGTTCCACACTCGAGTAGTTCCGCATTTAAGTAGTTCCACAATCAAGTAGTTCCACTCTAAAGTAGCTCCACTCTCCTTTAGTCAGTCTGCTCAAAGACAAAGAGGTTGATATTATTTTACTAAACAACGTTGATCAATTCAAACTCTCAATTTCCATTCATTTCATTTTCCATATGTCAAATATTATCAAGAGTGGCATGCAGATCACAACTTACAATTTCTTTTCCTCTAAAAGCATCAAATTTCCTACCTATGTAAGAAAGGCTTTCTTTCTTTCTCTTTTTTTTTAAATAATGATCGCTTTGCCTATTAGCATAGACTGCGAAATAATCAATGCCAGCGCATACACCTCGCCACCATTTCGTCTGCTAATACTCCATTGAAAATAAAACACTGCAACTGTGATTCCGTGCATTTGTCTATTGAAAGACACAAGCAACTCAATTAAAGTATAACTTTTAAAGCTGTGATTATATTTCCTATATTATCAACACTTCTGAATAATATAGCATCAGTCCAGGATATTCAATCAAATTCTTTCATCTTCTTTGAAGTAAACCTTATGAAATATGCTTTCAACTGATGAAAAATAACACCATTTATGTTATGTATTGAAGCATGCAACATAACGGAGCGTGCCATCTCGTAGCTCCTTCGCTTTTATTATTTTTTTCCTCTCATTTCTATTTCGCAGTCCGTAGGAAAGTTATTCTCTTTCTAAAAAAATATATATGTATAGATCCTTTTGTAGAATAATAGTATATAATATTGTTTGCTGTGTTTTAATGTTTATTGTAGTTATATCCATATAAAACTTCTTCCCGAAACTGTCTATTTAGCAACTGCATGCGTCTCCTGTTTAAATGGATATTCAAAATCGATGATTGGAATAATTGATTTACCACGTAGGTGTGCGCCTGTATTTCTCGTTCTAAAAACCTCATTCCTCAACCATAAAAGAAATTCCTCACCCTCACAAAAAGAAATTCCAAGCTATCAAATTCCTCAGAAAATTAAAACAAAGTTTTCTGAAATATCTGAACGGAAATTTCTCCCAAATTTTTTTCTCAATACTTTCGAAATATCTCGTCAAATTTCTGCTTATTTCGTTAGATGACGACCATCACCGACCTCATTACTAGAGAGAAAAAAGCCTCGGTAATTGTTTAGAAAATAATGGAAATCAATCTCATCATTCTTTGCAAAGTTAGCCAAAGTAGTTAGATGACAAACTCAACTCTGAACTAAGATTACTCATAGACAGTAAACTAACCATAACATCGATATCCACTTTAGATCTGAAGTATAGGTTCGGTTTACAGACGTCACTTAATTTCAAGGAGTGAGCTTATCAAATACCGAGATCATATTATACATCGTTACTGAAAATATCACCCGTTTCGTTTCATTGACTACCATTGCAGTGACCACTGCTGTTAACACCATCACAATTATCCACCACTGCTGTTAGCACTATCACCTTATTCCTTGTCTCTCACTGCTGTCACCTGATTTCTTGTCTATCATTACGGTGAATGCCACCTTACACAAGCATTATAGGAATAGTTTGGAAGTAAACAGATGCAACATGTCTTCACCGTCACATTTCGCCATGTGCAGCATATTCTCACCGATACTACACTTACCATATACAACATGTCTTCACTGCCACATTTAACCAGGGACAGTATTTCACCGTCACACTTCACACACAGCACGTCCTCACCGTCATACTTATCCGCACACAAAGTTTTTACGCTACATTACACGCATGTTCTTACTGTCACACTTCACAGCGTGTCCTCTCAATTACGCTATACAGAGTGTCCTCACTGTTATATAACACCCCTAAACTCATCGTTACACTTCATAACGTGTCCTTACTAATACTCTACATCCAACGCAACATATCTTCACTGTAACATTACATAACACTTCCTCAATACTGCACGACACAGCTTGTTTATACAGCTACTCTGCACATCATGCAACATATCCTGCTGTCAGGCTACGCTCTTCACAATATGAAGGTAGTGAAGATCATATTAATATCGGAGTGAACCATTTCAACCTTTTTTACAGAGCTTTTTAAGTTACATATTGATGCTAAAATATACCATCTAATATCATGGAATCAGCACCTTGGAGTAGGCACAAGAAGGCGGCGAGCTGGTAAGAATCGTTAGCACGCCGAGCAAAATGCTTAATAGCATTTCATCTGTCTTCATGTTCTGAGTTCAAATTCTGCCGAGGTCGACTTTGCCTTTTATCCTTTCGATGGTTGATAAAATAAGTACCAGCTGAGCACTGGGGTCGATAAAATCGATTCCCCACTTCTTCGAATCTGCTGACCTTGTGCCAAAGTTTGAAACCAATATTAGGCTGTCAACCTCGTACTATTATATAAATGAGCTATACTATTCAAAATTGTGTTTATCATTTAAAATGGGACTTTCTACTAGTAACACTCGGCAGCATGGAATAAGATTCGAAGGAATGGTAATGAAGGAAACTAATTGGTTCGATCCTCATACCAAAACTTCCAAAACAATAAATCTGTGACTTAACTGCGGGACCTAATTTCACATCCAGACTAAATAATTGTAAAGATGACTCTACATAGATATTTATTGATAACCCGTGATGTAACTATAGTATATGATATAAATCATAATCTATCAGGCTTCACTAGTTTTATAATCACTAGCAGTTTAAAATGGCGTAAAAAAATCTCTTCTAAAATACAGTAGGGTTTGTTCGTTACGTTCATCGTACTCAGCGGGATAGCTATCTTGTACTTCCGGTTTGTCTGCCGACAGTACTATCTTTGTTTACTCTAGTAAATCAATCGGATTTTAATTTGCACTGTACATGTATTCTCCTGATGATACTTTCACATGATTTCCGGTTATGCTTTTATTTAGCTTATCAGATTAAAATGAATTAAGATGTGGTATTCCTCAACTGTGCAGATATGACATTAATTTATTTTGTTTTCTAGTCTTCCATTCTTGACTGTTCACTATCGAAGTGGTATATAAACAAATCATTTCCTTCTCTGTTTATGTTTCGACGAAGTTATCCCGTTTCTTTTTCCTCGTCCCCAAAGTGAATATATAGTTGAGAAAACAAATAGAAACTATCTCTGCACATACCGACACAGTTTTTCTTCATTTGTACAAAACGCACTCGAGATTTTAATATTGTTCCTTAATTAATTGTTTTCTTTAAATATTTGCCATGAAATGAACAGTTTCCTGGCATCCTACGATTACTTTGTAAGACTAAAGAAAACTGCTCGAGGTTGCTGTTTTGTTGGTTCTTCAAACCTTGCTAATTATAATGTTATCTACATTCTTTGTGAAGCTACAACTACATTTGATGTTGTTCTTAAATAACTTAACGTACTTATAGTTGACAGGGAAATGACCCTTGAATAACATTAAGAATGCCTTAGCTCCATTTGTTACCACAGTCTTATTTAAAATGGATTAAACCAATTGATAACAGGTTCAGTGAGCTTTCTGTGCTACTACTCGCATCAGTTAGGAAGTTGATCAGCTTTAAACTTTGATTTTTGAGCAGCATTGCAATTATTGATTGCTGTCTTGAAAGTGACCCTATCTAAAGAAGTCTGTGTGTGTGTGTGTGTGTGTGTATGTGTGTGTGTGTGTGTGTGTGTCTGTGTGTGTGTGTGTGTGTGAGTGAGTGTGTGGAAACTGTGTGAGAGTTCGTCATATATATAAAGTGTGTGTGTGTTTGCATTTGTGTTTGTTTCCCCCTCCCACGGCTTGGTAACCGATGATGGTTTGTTTATACCCCCGTAACTTAGCTGTTTCGGCAAAAAAAACGATAAAATAACTACGAAAGTTAAAAACTAAATACTGAGGTGGTGCTCCAGCATGACATATATAACCGACACGACATAATCATAGCTCCCTTCCATGTTTATCAACTTGTATGATTTGTCATCCATATGCTGTTGAAACAGCTGTAAACTATGGAATAAATGTGATAGCAACAACGACATTCTTCACTTGTTATATACCTACCTATCTACAAATAAGGTGGCGCTCCGGCACGGCCGCAGTCCAATGACTGAAATATGCCAAAGATAAAAGGTAAACAGTAACGCACATTCACTCCTTCTCGTCTTTCCATATGACTGCCCTTCGTCAGTGTCCACGTGTAATGTTTAGAAGGCACTTTATGCTAAGATCGTCGGTAATAATCATTTTTGGACGAACTCGTTGAAAGTGAGGATCAAGTCATTGTCAAATCTAGAAAGCGCGTTGGTATTACGGTCTCGTGCCACAGAAATTGCCGCGTTAAATAAATATATGAACATTGATTGTGACGAGAGAGTCGGGAAACATAGGTGTGTTTTTTTTGGAAGCGATGTCAAGAAACATAGGTGTTTTATGGAAGTGATGTCAAGAAAAAAAGGTCGATTTTAGAGTGGCGGTGCCGGCAAATTGGGGTAGAATATATATTGGGGAAGAAGTATTCAACGTGCAAGGATAAAAGCTATTATGTTTTTTTTTTTAGATTATTTTACTGTTAATGATATAGAGGTGTCCACAGATGGATCAGTGTTTATAGTGAGAGAGAAAAATAGATGGAAAATAAGAGTATTGGAGACAGACAATGGTTAGACAGGGGGTAGATAGATAGATAGATAGAGAGAGAGAGAGAGAGGGAGAGAAAGAGAGGGAGAGAGAGGCGGGGTAAATAAATAGATTGATAGTAAGGTAGGTAAATAGATAGGTAGGTAGATAGATTGTCAGGTAGAAAGAAGATGAAGATGAAAGAAAGAATAAATGAAAGAAAGGAAAGAAAGAAAAGAAGCAAGTAAGGAAGAAAGGAAGAAAGGAAAAAAGGAAGAATGTAGGAGAGTGGAAAGTGTATTAGGTTTTCTGTAAATAACCAGCTCAGCCTGCACATCTCTGCAACAATAGATGCAAGAGTTTTGTGCAGCAGTTTAATTAAAGACTGCACATAGAGTGTCATTGTGTTCTAGGTGCAGCAGAGAGGAGAGGAAAGGGAGTGGGGATATATTGTGGTAGTTATGTTTTGTGATCTATGTTCGATTCGATGTGTGTGTGTGTGTGTGTGTGTGTGTGTGTGTGTGTGTGTGTGTGTGTGTGTGTGTGTGTGTGTGTGTACGTATGAAATTACTTATAAATGTATTATATATATAAAACTATATATTATATATACATATATATATATATATATATATATATATATATATATATATATACATATATATATATATATATGTATGTATGAATATTTATAGTATATATTATATATATATATGAATATATATATTATATACATATATTATATATATATATATATTATATACATATATTATATATATATATATATATATATATATATATATATATATATATATGTAATATTATATATATGTGTTATATATATATTATATATATATGAATATATATGAATATATATATAAATATATATATATATTATATACATATGTATATATATATATATGTGTGTGTATACATATATATATGTACATACATATATACATATTATATATATGTATATACATATCATATATATATATATGTATATACATATTATATATGTATGTATATATATATATATATTTATGTATGCACATATGTATGTGTATGTATATATGCATGTATGTATGTATGTGGGTATGTATAAATGTATATGCTGATGTGTATGAGTACGTGTGTGTGTGTGTTTGTGTAAATTAAATGACATAATTAGATAATTGTGTTGAAGTCCAAATCAACAATACAAAATGTTCTAAATGGAAGTTCACAATAGTTCAATTTTGACTGCCTATTGTAGATTTACTGTAGATTTATTGAAGGTTTATTAAATAAGATTATACCTTCGTAAATATGGGGCACAACACATCAAAAGTTTAGACATATATACATATTTACACACGTTAACACACCCTTACATATGCACACATAGCGTGTACATATACACACGCGAATACGCGTCCATACATACATATAAAGTAGAAAGCATTTAAAAAAAAGGCAAAATCTGTTTTCTAGAGATTTGCAAATGAAACATCTTCATGCAATAGAAAACCGGGACATTGCTTAAAGTAGACGCTTCACTGGCTGCAGATCCTTAAAAGGTATGTGAAATACAAAATGAATAATTCAACAGTGCTTTGACAATCGCGCTGGAACATATATGCAAATAGCTAAGCGAGACGAGATCTTCAATACTGCAACTTTATATAAGTACGCTGTAACCATGAATTACAGCGGTATACAGGATGTAATATCAGCCATAGATAGAGTATATATAAATGTAGCAACAGGCTCTGATACTTTCTAAACAATTCTCCTAAAAAAACATCTAAAAGGACCTTAACCCAAACTATTTCAGTTATTTTTCCAAAACTTCCTGGAAAGAAATATACTGCTAAAAACATAAAATAAAATGAAAAGGTTAACGAAGACTGTTGTAGCTGTAGATTATAGAGCTATCTCACTGATTTCGTGTATCAGCAAGGTCGTGAAATGAATTATCAAAGAGAAAATGGTTAGAATTTATGGCACTGATTTAGGTGGCACTCTATTGTGCTTAAGGTGCCACTCGCTTCATTCTGAGTCGGGGTTAGATGCTGCATTACCTTGCTACACAAAGGAACATTAGCTCGTTAATATCCTGCCGAAAAACAGCATAATAGATTTATATGGAGTTAATGCCAACGCATTCAAACAATGCTTGAATTTGATAGTAAGATGGCAGAAAAGCCTGTCACAACCAGTGATGTATGTGAGGACAAGAGCATCAAATTCTCTCATTCACCAACACCAAGGACAACGAACTTGTAAGGAAGCCACTACAAGGCTGTTCAAGCTGCAAGAAATAGCAGCTAAATTTTCCTCAAATATTACACAAGGACCTTAAAATAGTTAAATATACAGGGTAAATAATACTGAATACAATATGTTTCAAGAAAAGTAAAAGATATATACACGACAGATAGAAATATTTTAAGTTGATCCACGAAAGCAGGATTTTCAGTGAACATAGAAGAATGGGGAGGTGTCAGGAAGGCCAGAGTCGTATGAATTTGAACCATCAATGTTTTAGATTGAGAATTCTTTACTATTATTGCACTAGAAGTGAAACGTTATATAAAAGAATGAGCTAACCCAAACAATGGACTATTCAAAGCATATGCTATTAGAAAAAACAATACTATTGTAAATTGCTGTGTTGCTTATATAATCTTGTGTATTGCTACTTGACTCGTTTCTCGTTACTTAGAGAGCTCCTCCTTTCAACAAGAGACAACACATTTGGTGTGCCATCAGAGAATGACAGTGGCTACGAATCTGCATGAAGCGGGCTTTAATGTATCTACAAAACACTTACACCAACACACAACATTTACAAATATTCCAGAAAAAAATGGAGGAAAATTGACAACAGGCAATATCGTTGTAATATACCTCTTTCCAAACACCACGGGTACGCACAAAATACTTTTAAACATAAACGTTTTATAAACGAAATTCAGATTGTAAACAACCAACAGAAATCTGAAAATATTTGCAATACAGCACGCTAACGGCATTGATAACATTTTTATGGAATCAAATGATTTTTATCATCATAAACGGCATCCACATTGAAATAATACAGAAAATATTCTTACTCCAAAAGCATAAAGCTCACAGCATTCCAAATATGCTCAAATCAGAGTAGAGAGATCTTATCGATGCGGTGTGGGATGAACTTTATAGTAGTGTACATTTAAAAAAAAATCTGCATTCAATATATAGATATACGTTAATGATATTCATAAACTAATAGATGGAGACACCGAGCGACAAATGCAGGCTTTTAAAATAAAACGAGCAGCACGAAGCACATTAACATAATAAACCCTCGCACACACACATAGACATCACACGTGCGCATGTATGGTATAGATAGATAGATAGATAGATAGATAGATGGACAAACACATAGATGGACACACAGACAGACATATAGATAGATTAATGCATGCATGCAGGCATACATACATACATACATACATACAAGCATACATAACTGATGCGGTAAGAGAGTTGACGACGCCATTACACGTAACCATTAGCACAGAATAATTAATTTTTCCCATTTCAACCCATTATTATCAACAACAACAACCATTATCACCATAACAACAACAAAAACAACAACTACTACTACTATTACTACTATTACTACTACTAAAGTAACTGTTCCAGTTACTGAAAAGACTCACCAACCGATCGTCTGCATTTCTGAAAAAGTTCAATCTATTTTGGGAAACATCCATTGACAAAGATTTCATAAGAATCTCATCAACTCGCTAACATCGAAGGCTACATATTTGCTGGGGTCGCCGCCGCCGTCGTCGTCGTCGTTACTGTTGCTGTTATTGATGATGATAATGATGATGATGATGCTCATCATCATCATGTTATAGCTGGCCTTGCACTAATGTTACCGTTGTGAATGTTGGTATTGTGTTACGATTACTTTTGTAGTTAATGACATTGAATATATAATTGTTGTTATTGTTGTCGCTGTTCTTGTTAAAGTCGTTGCTCTACTACACATTATATATATATATATATATATATAAATATATATATATAATGAAAATCTTCAGCGTCGCCATTGTGACTTCCCAGTGAAATCCATTCCTTGGACTCAAATTACATTCACGCTTCCATCGCAAATAGATGCAGCCTCTTCTATTTTTAAACTTTTTTTCCTCTCCTTCAAACACTCATACGTCGAACTCGACGGGAGTGATCTTCGTGTGTGTGTGTGTTTGTGTGTGTATGCTCTTGTAGGCGCGTATATATATATATAACTATACACACACTTACATATATATATATATATATATATATACGTCGAAACAATGGTAGTGATTAATAAAAACTCCCGTATCTTCCATCTTCTGTCTCTCATTAACTAAATACATAACGAACGCTGTGGAAGTGACCGTGCTTTAACAGTAAGTTGCATAAACCATAGATAGATAGATAGATAGATAGATAGATAGATATATAGATTTATATATACATGTTCACTAGTACGCCCACACGCGGTCATGTGTGTGTGTGTGTGTAATGTTCAAGTATTCTCTTTTTTCTCCCTTTCTATTTTGGAAAATATGCCTTTTCATATGGATCTTCATCCTTCTTTTCCCTTTGTCTTCGTCAGTCTCTCTCTCTCTCTCTCTCTCTCTCTCTCGCCCTCTCTCTCTCTCTCTCTCTCTCTCTCTCTCTCTCTCTCTCTCCTCTCTCTCTCTCTCTCTCTCTCTCTCTCTCTATCTCTCCCTCTCACTTTACCTCTTTCTCTCCACCTCTCTATATCGCTCCTCTCGTTTGTTTAACATATCGGAATGGCAGATTAAACATTTCTCTGTTTTGAAATTTTCTCCAATTCAAAAATAAAACGTAGACAAATCAGAGAAAAGAACGTACGAGAATGGTGCATTCCGTAATGCATTGATGTCTTTCTATGCTTGTCTTTACTTGTCTCTACCATTAAATCTTGCCAGATTTGCAGAATATCACAGTTCCGTTTAGACAGAAAAGCATTCTATTTTCACAGTAGCATTTTACTAGAAGATGACGTAAGAATGCTGTCGGAAAACGTCAGAAAAATAAACAAGGGGTAAAATCGAAAGACTAATACGGGGAGATGAGACAAAGGTTTCGGAAAATCATAGAAATAATGGGACAATGAAGGAAGCAGAGAAGTTTCTAGATAATGTACAAAATTAGGTTGTGTACAAATGGAAAGATGTGGTAAACATCGAGGCTATATCCTTCAGTAGATATAATTATTAATAGTAGAGTCTCTTTTACGCCTGGTAATTGCTATTGTCTGTTTCACATGTTATGCCTATCATATTTCTTGGTCTATTAAATCTGTTAACCTCTATATTAGGTCTGTTACGTTCGTTAACTTCTATGACCCATTATGTCCGTACGTTAGTTAACATCAATGGTCTACCATTTGTTAATCTCTATAGTTTGTCTTTTACATCTGCTACACTGTAAGGCATGTTACACGTCTGTTGATTTCTATGGTTTATTACAAATGTTACGTACATCTGCTAACTTCTATGCAGT
>NC_142940.1:55384760-55399760 GCF_046866305.1 Octopus bimaculoides | reverse complement strand
AAGGAGTTATCATACAGTAATTAAACTCGGCATGCATTAAATTCAATCTTTACTGGTGCTAACTGCATTTTTTCTTTCCAGATAAAGCCACATTGGATGCAGCAATGAGGACTTGGAAATGAGGTGCTAAAGACATTTCGTGAAAATAGATAGAATTTGGCACCGTGGTGTTATCAAATATCTGCATGAAAAGGGGTTAGCGCCCAAAGATGTTCATGCCGTCATGGTTTCTACATTAGGGGATGATGCTCCAGCTTTACTAACTGTGCAATAGTGGGCAGCTGAATTCAAAAAGGTAGGGAGAAGCTTGAAGATGACTCAAGGTCCGGACGTCCTGCCACAGCCACCATCCAAGAAAACATCGACCGTGTTCCCTACATGGTGATGGACGACGGACGTTTAAATATTAACCAGACGAAGGGGAACCTGCTTCACTCGGACAATATTCCTACACACAAGTCTGTGATTGCGTTGGCTGCTGTGCGCGACTTTGGCTTTGAACTGGTGGATCACCCTCCATATTCTCCTGATTTGCCACCATCTGACTATTTTCTGTTTCCCAACATGAAAAGACACTTGACCGGGAAGCAGTATCGGACCGATGATGAAGTCATATCTGCTGTTGAGGATGTTTTTGAGGGTCAGGATGAGAACTTCTATACCACGAAATCCAAACGCTGCAACACCGATGGAAGAAGTGTATGGACCGTAGGGGAGACTATATAGTCTTTTACCTTCTTGGAGATTTTAGGTAAAATTATACTAACGTGTCCATCTGTTTTAATTTAATTAAATTCTATGTCTTTATGCAGCTGAGGATTGCTCTGCATTTAAATTGATGTAATGGTTGCATTGTTCAATTAAATGGAGTTGCGTGAAACGATCGTACTGCATTACCTCTGGATATCCTTGTTGCTTATTTTGATTTTAATCACCTTATTTTGAAATTGTATGGATTATACCGCACTAAATTCTGGTGCCTCAACTTAAGTACCATATTCAGCTGAATCTATATATATATATATGTTTATATATATATAATATGGTATGATATGATATGATTGACTAAGATAATGGGAAATACAGTTTGATGGCATAACAGCACAAGTATAATGATCATCTCTCGATTAAATTATAAATCTATTCCCGAGAAATTAATTAGCACATCTCCCCCCACTCTCTTACACACTACAATCCAGCTCTATGTTCTACACATCACTACCAAGAACCATATTCTGTTCACTCCTATACTTTATCCACCTAATACCCACCCACATGTTCTAACCACCACTACTCACCATGTATTTTACTCATCACTAACCACTAATCTGTGTGATGTGTTTATCAGTTTTATATGCGCTCTATATAGATTTTGTCTGTATTAATTATGTAACTTAATTATATTTCATACGTTAGCTGAGAAACCTACTTATTTTCTCGGGATTAATAATGTGTTCTGTTTATCTTTTCTCTGCGTTAGGTGCAGACACTGCGGCGTAGTTAAGAAGCTCGTCTTGCAACCACGTGGTTTGGGGTTTGGGGTTTGTTTCCACAGTGCGCCTATAGTACAAGTCTCTTGTACTATAGCCCAGGTCGACCAATACCTTGCAATCTGGTAGACGAGAAGTGGAAACCGTCACAGATAGACAGACAGACGGATGGATGGATGAATGGATAGATAGATAGATAGATAGATAGATAGATAGATAGATAGATAGATAGATAGATAGATAGATAGATAGATGTGCGTATGTGTGTGTGTTTGTGTTTGTTTCCCACCGCTTGATAATCGGTGTTGGTTTGTTTACGTACCTGTTAAAAGAAACCGATCGGTAGTGTTCGAGCATGCCGCAGACCAATATCTGAAACAAGTAAATGATAAAAGATAGAACGTATTCATCCTCTCTATACAAACATAATTCAGTTATTTGTTCTATGTTAACTAATATAATTTATCGCCTGTCTCCGTTTCATGTGCTGAGTGCATCTTCTCTGTATTAACTCTGTAATCTATTTACCTTCTCTCTATATTAAATCCATGGTTTATTTATCCCTCTCTGTGTTAACTGTCAGATATAGTTATCTTCTCTCTGTGTTAACCGTCTGATCTAGTTATCTTCTCTCTGTATTAACTGTGTAATCTATTTATATGCTGTGTTAATTGTGTAAGATATCTATGCCCTTTGTATTAACTGTGTGATCGATTTGTCTTCCTTCTGTGTTAACCGCGGAATCCATTTATCTTTCCCGTGTTAACTTCGTAGTCTAGTTATCTCTCTTTATTAACTATGTCTTATATCCTCAATGAGATCCATGAGTGATCTAAAGAATTATAAATAATGCATTAAGCTTCACAATATTTTGAAGTTATATTAATTCCGTCGAGGTCGACTTTGCCTTTCATCTTTTCGAGATCGATAAAATAAGTACCAGTTGATTACTGGGGTAAATGTAATCGACTTACCCCCTTCCCCGAAATTGCTAACCTTGTGCCCAAATTTGAAATCAATATTTTGAGATTATATTCTAGAATGTATTATACTACCTCTGCCAAGCCATGTCGAGCCAGTGCGGCAGAGTAGACTCATCAAACCAGTATGATCTGAAGCTCAAATTCTTGACTTCCACATCAGACCGTGGTTGGTGGAGATAACATGCTGAGGCTTTCGTTCTGCAATAGACTGAACATTGACAATCCGCTCCAATGTTTTACTAAATTGACAACGTAACTAACTAAACAGAGTATTGATCAAATCCAACCTTAATTTCGATTCTGTAACCATATTGACTGAGTAAATAAGTTAGTAAGCTGCTAGTTAAGTCAATCAGTTACCCATAGCAGTGGCATAAATCTGATCTTATCAATTGATCAGTCAGTCCATTGTCATAACACAGTCCCTTGATACAAGGCAATGGCATCTAACGCTAGATCGGTTCTCTATTATTCTCCATTATCAGTTGTGTGTTTAACATGCGTTAAACACCCGCTAATTCAGGGGAAGATGTTCTCTCCCCACCAATACCACTTTTCTACCGATCTACTCCCCTTCCTCACTTTTCTGTCTCCGTCATTCTTTATTTCCTCACCGCTATGTTCTTCCTGCCAGTCTATGTTAGAGCTGGGACACCTTAACCACCCAGGAGGGTTGAAATGTAGACAATGACACAGAATGTAACAACAGAAAGAGTATCCAAGAGTCATGATCGGGATGCGGCCCGACCTCCTTCGAGTGTAAAGTGTTAACGGCCGAAACACTTGCAATGGAGGAAGGCTTCTTCTCTGAAGATCTGATGCTATTCAGCTCTCCCCAGCGTTCCTTACTACTCTCCAATTTTCAATACCTTTTCCATTACATTGCTTGAATTATTTACTTTCTCAAATACAAACACACTTCCTCTCTCTAACTCCCTCTCTCGCTCCCTCTCACCTCCTTCCTTCTCTTTGTCTTTTCCTCCTCCTTCCCCCCCTCTCTCTCTCCATTTCTTGTAGTCAGTCAGTCAGTCAGTTGTTTTCACTTATATCCAAGCTGTGGCTGTACACTATGACTTCCGGAAAGACACACCACAAAGTAATGTTTATTTGTGATAAGATGTCCCTAAGTCAATCCGATATTTAATGCTGGCCTAAAAACTATAACGTTATTCACGCAAACCTTTTCGGTAAGAATTTTACGTTTCAATATTATCAATGTAATGCATATACACAAGACTGCAGCACAGACAGTGATGAACGAGAACACAAAGAAAATATGTCATAACTGGTTATTGATATTACTGTCAAAAAGTTAAGTGATGAATATTTATTAACAAATGCAAACTGAAAACAAAACGGCTTCATGTTAGTGTCCGAATAAAACTTCTGGTCACGAACCATCTACAGTGTAAAAAGAAATCGCATGTGAACGTGTGCAGAATACAACTCAAAACCAAGCTATGGAAAGGAACACTTCAATGGCGTACAGGATGGGCTTGAAACTGGAAATTTAATACGAAGAAAGATATAAAAAACATCAATATAAAAAGATAAAAAAAAATACTGGCGGTGCCCCAGCATGGCCACAGCCTCAAGGCTGAAACACATAAGAGAATAAAAGAATAAATGTATACAGAACAGACATCATCCTTTGGCCAAAATATTTTGCAAGTGGTGTGTCGCGAGTAGTAGTCTTTTCCATTTGGCAACATTAAACACAGAACCATCAATACTGAAATGTCTGCGAGTGATTGGCTAAAGCGGAGTGTCAATAAACAAGCCATATTTTGTTTACTTATCAATCAATACTTGAAAATGAGGGAGTTAATCCAACGAACGGATGGTCTACCACAGAAAATAGAGACTACTGGGAAGTAGATTTTCTAAGCATGAATGTAATAACCAACTTAAATTATGTACCATAGAGAGGACACGAAAAAAAGAATTCGTTCATACAGATGCATGGAACATATTCTGTACAAACAAATTGTAATAGATGTGGCTAACTGGAGTAATGGTTATATTGTCTAACTAAGATTATTTTATTTAGGGGTGAAAGCGGGGTTAACATTCTGTGATACTTCTCATCTGTGTGGCGATATTTACAACGGTAACTTCCCTCGGCTGGTTGAACTTTTATCGAAATAGGATCCTGTACTTGAAACTCATATCAGGAAGGTCAAAGAAAGCCAGGAAAAGGAGAATTAATGCAAACACATTATCTGTCAGCTGAATCACAAAATGAATTTATTTCTCTTTGCTCCGATCTCGTTCTAAAACACATACACTGTGAAAGATCAAAGGCAAAACACTGTTCAATAATACTGATGTAACACCTGATTCCACACATGTCGAGCAGACAACATTTATCATAAGTTACTTTCAAAGTATAGATCGCATGCTTATGATTCAAGAGAGATTTCTGTCTTTTGAAGACTGCAGTGAGAAAGCAACTTCTAAGATTGCAAACCTGATAAAAGAAACATTAAACAAAATAGCATTCTCTCGGAAGATTACAGGAGTTGGGTGGGGTATGAAAATGGTGACAATATAGCAGCCAAGTATTTGGAAATACGCGGGATACTACCTAATGAAAAATCCTCTTGCTATTTACTTATCATTGTGGAAGCCATAGATGGAGTTTGTGTGGCACGCATTCAGAAGTGTTGTTCTACTGAAATTATCTATTTTAGAACTATTCAAACTGTCTGTAATACCTTTTCCTATTATAAGGTGGCGAGCTGGCAGAGTCGTTAGCACGCCGGACAAAATGCTTTACGGCATTTCGTCCGTCTTTATGTTCAGCGCTCAAATTCCACCAAGGTCGACTTTGCCTTTCATCCTTTCGGTGTCGATAAAATAAGTACCAGTTGAATACTGGGGTCGATGTAATCAACGTACACTCTCCTATGAAATTGTTCACCTTGGGCCAAACTTTAAAACCAATATATTTTCTTGTTGTCCAAAAAGATAGCAAATTCTTCTAATACACAAAGACTCAATCATTGCATCATAAATCAACTACCCAGCAGCCAGTCAGAATCGATTGCGTGAAATTATTTGTGTAAGAATTCAATGGCATCAAATTAGCCCGCAAAATGTTCTAGAACTTAATCTAACTCCAACAACGAGAAGTGAAGTAAGAGGAATTATTAAGCGATGCAAGAGGAGCAGTTAAACAGGCATCTTTTGAAACATATATCATTCATCTGATTCAGTATTCACGCTTCCATTAACACCTGTGACATGGGATAACAGGCAAGGGATGTCGCCGTTCATGCTGATGTGGATAGCATTGAAATGTTCATTAAAATTTGCAGGAACTGCGAAAACAATTAGTCTCTTTCTGATGGTAAAAGCAAAACATATCATTAACAATCTAAAAGTTGAAATTAAATTATAGGTAAATGTGTTAAAGCGAAAGAAATTTTTAATGAGAACCAATCAGATGATGTAAGCCAGTCTTTTTCCGGCTTACATCATCTCACTAATATATATATATATATATATATATATATATATATATGCTTGTGTGTCTGTGTTTGCCCCACCCAATCCCACCATCGCTTGACAACCGATGCTGGTGTGTTTACGTCCCCATAATTTAGCGATTCGGCAAAAGAGACCCGATAGAAGAAGTATTAAGCTTACAAAGAATAAGTCCTGGGGTCGATTTGTTCGACTAAAGGTGGTGCTCCAGCATGGCCGCAGTCAAATGACTGAAACAAGTTAAAGAATAAAAGAATATATGTATATACATTATGGTTCTTTTTCTGGTTTACATCATCTGATTGGATTATATATATATATATGTGTGTGTGTGTGTGTGTGTGTGTGTGTGTGTGTGGAGGCGCGTGGCTTGGTGGTTAGGATGTTAGTATCATGATCGTAAGATTGTGGTTTCGATTCCTGGACCGGGCGACATGTTGTGTTCTTGAGCAAGACACTTCATTTCAAGTTGCTCCAGTCCACTCAGCTGGCAAAAAATGAGTAACGCTGCGATGGACTGGCGTCCCGTCCAGCTGGGGAACACATACGCCATTGAAACCGGGAAACCGGGCCCATGAGCCTGGCTAGGCTTTAAAAGGGCACATTTATTTATTTTTTTAATATCTATTTATCTATATATATATATATATATATATATATATATATGTTTCGGATATCTAACCCTAAATAACAGTCAAGATCCGGGGTCGGTGTAATCGACTAGCCCCCTCCATCAAAATTTGCTGACCATGAGCTTATAGTAGAAAGGTTTATTTCGGACATTCGCGGTAGCGAGCTTGCAGAACCGTTAACACGTCTGATAAAATGCTTAGAAGCATTTCTCCTGGCTCTTTATATCCTGCTTTCAAACACCAACGCGGTCAACTTTGCCTTTCATCCTTCCAGGGTCAATAAAATAACTACCACTGAAGTACCCGAGGTCGATGTGATCGACTTCTCCCCACCCACCACCACCGCTCAAAATTGCCAACCTTGAACCAAAATCAGGAATATTTCGGACATTTGGGATTCTTTTTTTTTTGTTTTTTTTTTTACTTATTTTTTTGATGTTCTCGTTTCCATTGATATCGATTCTGCAATTTGGTCACAGGATCAAGATTTGAAGCAGCAAAAAAAAAAAAAAAAAAAAAATCATGAACATCTGGTACTTTGTTTTCATCCCCTTGGCAATACTTGTCTATATCGGATAATCTTTTGACCATAAAGTACATAACTTTTGCAGAAATTTAAAACATTGATGTAAACAGCAAAGAAAATTGAAGCGAATTCACTGACATGAAAATTATGATGCACGCTGACAACTAAGGGAAACTGCGGCTTAAATTAATGGATAAACTACATGCTGAAGAAGAACATCGTTGCAAATTTTTGTGCATCACTCCGATATTTTCTCACTACGCCAACGTAGAACGTTCCATCAGCCAGCCTAAATCTGATAAAGAACTATCTCAGAAAAAAAAAAACTGTCACAAGGTCGTCATGGGATGAGGAGAGGGAGGAACACTGAGTTCCATGCAACATCATATCAGAAATCAGTCGAAATATTGATTTCAGTGAAAGCCCATTTAGTCATTCTACGATCTTTGGTATTAAATATATAAAATAAATAAATAAAACAATAAGATTACACTGTTTTATTATTTTTCAATAACTGGTGGTTGGGTTCCTATAACAGTCTCAGCCGTGTATAAATCTTTCGCTTCACGGCCCTGAGTCTATTTATCTTCACCATTAAATCTCTAATCACTTTATCTTGTATGTGGTTAATATCTAAGCTACTCCTCTTTATGTTAACTTTATAGTCTATTTCTCTTGTTTCAGTTAAATGTGTAACCTATTTTATCTTCGCTCTTTGTTAACTGCCTGCTCTCTCTCTGTCTCTCTCTCTCTCTCTCGCTCTCTCTCTCTCTCTGTGTTAACTATGTCATCTATTTATCATGTTTGTTAGTTCTACGGACTATTTATTCTCACACTCTCTCTTTCTCTCACTATCTCTCAATCTATCATTATCTCTCTCTTTCTTTATCTCTCTCTCTCTCTCTCTTAACTGTGTAATGTATGTTTACTATATGTTTACTTAAATTATATAATCTCTTTTTCCTTGCATTAACCTTGCTTAAATTTTAAAATCAACAAACAAACGAGATAACTCCATTAATATCAATCCAAATTTCTGGAAAATACCGACAATTCAGCAACGAGTTGTTCTTGTCTTTAAAGCCACTAGTACAAGCAACGGACGTGTTTCGACCTTATTAGCACTCCTCAGCGAAGCATATTCAGGTGAGATTGTTATTTCCAAGTTTATCTGATGAATTGCGTTTTCCCCCATCGGACCAATGCCAACTGTGGCATCTTTTAGAACAGTGGTTCTCAACCGGGTTCCATGTGACCCCAGGGTGAGGGTAATACAGCATTTTCGGAGCTTACATATGAGATCACTGGTAGGTAATGGGTTAACGATTCTTCCTGAACCTAACAAGGTTCCTATGAAGAATTTTCTTGAACGACAGTGAGATACGGTTGTGTACCATTATGTTATAATTCTTATCTGCAACAGCTGTACAGTTAAAAAGGAAACCGGTACTCCTACACTAAGCCTAACTCGCCTTTTTTCTCTATGGAAAGGGAGTTACAGACCTCAGTTCATTTATTGATTGGGTTTTGATTCTATACAGGATTGTACAGCTGGAAAAAGGCATCATTAAATACCCCAGATTTTCTAGACCTCCGGGAGGTATGTTATTAAAACCAAGCGACTTTTAGTTTTGATTTTAGTTGGACCATAATTTGATTCATCAGCTCTGAAGTGACCAACGTTGATATTTAATTTGTAATTTATGATTCTTTTTTATAAGCTGGTCAGTAATGATTGGATGCTTCCGAAGAATAAAAAAAAATTCTGAAAATGCTCCTTCTACTGTTTGAAAGGATCCTGTTAGCTTGAAGCTTTCAATTTAGCGCCATTTGTATTTTACCGGTCACTGATTTCATTAACAGTTGATTTATCAGCAATGTATATAACTAGATCAAGTCTTATTTTGAAAATAGGTTCCTTGTTCAAGTTCATACGAATCAATGTGTGTGAATGTGTGTGTGTGTGTGTGTGTGTGTGTGTGTGTGTGTGTGTGTGTGTGCGTGTGTGCGTGTGTGTGTGTGTGTGTGTGTGTGTGTGTGTGTGTGTGTGTGTGTGTGCATGTGTCGGTTTTAAAATCATCGTAGTTTCTTTTTAAAGGTCTCATATTTCTCAGATGTACAACTACAAGCACACACACACACACACACACACACACACACACACACACACACACACTCATATATATGCATTTCCCAATGACTGCGTCAAATTCCTAGGCTGTTTTTACTTGATTTTGGCTTTGAACGGTATGCAGCGTCCAGCCACATTGTCATCTGATTTAACGATAGGAAACTAAGTATTAAGAGAGTTGATTCCGGTTTCCATTTCAATTTTTTCTTACTTTTTTTTTTTTGATTCTTGATTGCGTATTTCTTCATTGTTAGTCAGTGTAGCTCAGACATCTTAGAGATTACCAGAAAGAGAAAAAGGTTCTTGTTAAAAGCCTACAACTTCTCTTCATTAGTCGGGTTCAAGTAAAATAACTCTGCAGGGAAGAATTTCCGTTGAAAGTGGCAGCAATCATTCTCGGTAGAACATTTTTTGTATGCTATTAAATAAGTTGAGTGATTGTGGGTTAACAAGTCGGTATACCTACTGCGTGGAGGCGCAATGGCCCAGTGGTTAGGGCAGCGAACTCGCTGTCATAGGATCGCGGTTTCAATTCCCTGACCGGGCGTTGTGAGTGTTTATTGAGCGAAAACACCTAAAGCTCCACGAGGCTCTGGCAGGGGATGGTGGTGAACCCTGCTGTACTCTTTCACCACAATTTTCTCTCACTCTTACTTCCTGTTTTTGTTGTGCCTGTAATTCAATGGGTCAGCCTTGTCACACTGTGTCACGCTGAATCTCCCCGAAAACTACGTTAAGGGTACACGTGTCTGTGGAGTGCTCAGCCACTTGCACGTTAATTTCACGAGCAGGCTATTCCGTTGATCGGATCAACTGGAACCCTCGACGTCGTAAGCGACAGAGTGCCAACAATTCCTACTGCACGAGTTGTCGCATACATAGAGTTTTTTTTTTTTTTTCCATGTGGTGATAGACACAATAATTCCTATCATTAACCAGCATCATGATGCTTGAAGTTTAACTCATCGTGAATCTACGTTCTTCAATGCATACGGCATCGATGTTAAACGTAGCTGTTCCAAGAAGCTGATAAACAACGACATTGAAAGTACGAACATTAAAAGTTAAAAATATCATGGAACGGTTACATTTAAGCAATTTTGGTTTGAATTTGATTTTTTTACCGAACATTGCGGCAGTAGTCGAAGCTAAAGCATAGAAAGCGCTCCTTTGTTTGACAGTTCGATAAGTGGTGCGAAATGAATGTATAGACGTACAGGTAGTGCAGTGAGTGCTAAAGTGATACTAAATCACTTTAGCTGAATGACATCAATGACAGCCAGTACTAGAGATGTTAGCAGTTATTCACTTACGGAACTAGGTGACCCTAGTCAATGTATGTCATCGATGTGAATCCTTCTTCTAGTATCTGATGCAGTAGTTCTCGATTTTCTCGGTAACTATGGGGGCTAGGAAAAAATATAAAGTGCGTTCCAATCTATGCACCCGTATCCACATGTGTGCCATTTTTCACGCGAATCCACCCAGTCGTTTGGCCGTGAACCTCGAGACAAGAAAGAATACAACGGTCGCCCATGTTTAATTTATATTATAGACATATACACGACGGGCTTCTTTCAGTTTCCGTCTACCAAATTCACTCAAAAGGCTTTGGTTGGCCAGAGAGACTAAAGTAGAAAACACTTGCCCAAGTTGGCACACAGTGGGACTGAACCCGGAACCATGTCCTGCGCCTTTTGTTAAAATTTGTGCAATAAATTGCTTACACTTGTACACTATACTAAATATTTTAGTGTTCTTATATACAATTCCTACTAATACTTAATTATAAAAATAAAGTAGGATTTTTTAATATATATATACATTAAATGGCTATTGAGGTCCAGTGGAGTAAAGCAGGATTGGAATGGGTCCACAGGTAAAAAATGGTTGAGAACCACTGAGTGCCTTTTACCCTTAATCATTGCTTATCTAATTCCTCCACAGAATCTGTTCAATCACCATGGCGTTTCCATGGTTTCTGATATGGATTTACCGACATTATCGTAATTACCTCCTTTTCGATTTTGAACATCCCAAGAGCAACTATGTTGTCTTCCAGTCACACGACTAACCTCGTTTAATCAAAGTTTTCCACCTCGGCGTATGATATATATGAGATGTTAACGTAATCTATATTCGCTTTCTGCTAATCTAATATATCTTTTTAATCTATGTTAAATGTGCGATGTATGTATCTCCCTCGCGTTAACTCTAATCTAATTGTCTTTTCGGTGTTAATTGCATTGTCTATATACCTTCTCCATTAACTGTGGGATCTTATTTATCTTCTCTTTGTTAACAGCCGTTTATATATTTTCTGTGATAACCATCTAATATATGTACGTGTATATGTATATGTGTATAAATGTGTGTGTGCTTGTACATATATGTATATTAATATCCTTTTCTATATTGCGTGATGTACGCATCCTCTCCATATTAACTTTATCTCCTTCATCTTCTCTACGTTAACTCTATGTTTTGCCGATTTTCTCTCAGTATTTCAGTGTTAACTTCGTAATCTATTTATCTTATGACCGTCTTATCTGTAGAACCGCTCCCCCTCTCTCTCTTTCTATCTCTCTCATCCCTTTCTCTCTCCTTCTTTCTATCTCTATCGTCTTCCTGTCAACTGTGCGCTCTTGGATTAATAGTGTAATCTATATCTTCCTTGTGTTGACTGTGTAATCTGTTCATCCTCTTTCTGTATGTCCTATTTATCTTGTCTCCGAATAATCAGAGATGTACAGAAGTTACCAGTTTTAAAACGTGCAATCTCTTTATATCTTATGTTAACAGCGCAATCTATTTATCATCTGTGGCGAACTGCATACTCTATTCATCCTTTGTCGGTGTTAACAATATAATGAGTCGATTAACTGTGGTAGGGGATATTCATATTTCCTCTGTTAACAGTGTAAATCGAGCTCTCCTTTCTGTATTAATTGGGGTGTCTCTTAGTATTCCCTGTGTTAACTGATGGCGTATGTTAATATTCTCTGTATGTTAACTGCGTAAATACACCTATCCATTCTGTGTTAACTGTGAGTGGTCTGTTTATGCTCTGTGTTAACTGGATAAATTCAACTCTCTTTTTTGTGTTAACTAAGGAGGGGTTTATACTCTCTATGTTAACTGTGTAACCTTCAACCTGGATTCATATGGCCTTTAGTGGGGGGGGGGGGGGGGTCCATATGCCCCTTAAAGGTGCATATACGGTTTTATTGCTAAAGTTTATCAGCAATAAATTAGTTACGATTCTATAATACACAAAATATTTTGACATTTTTAACAAAATTTTAACATCTAATTCCTAATTATAAAAATATTATTTTACTTGTTTCAGACATTAGACTGCGGCCATGCTGCAGCACCGCTTTTAGTCGAACAAATCGACCCCAGGACTTAATCTTTGTATGCCTACTACTTATTCTATCGGTTTCTTTTGCCGAACCGCTAAGTTACGGGTACGTAAACATACCAACATCAGTTGTCAAGCGATGGTGGGGGGACAAATACATACATACATACATACATACATACATATACATATGCGAAAGGCTTCTTTCAGTTTCTGTCCACCAAATCAACTCAGGAGGTTTTGGTCGGCCCGCGGCTATAGCGGAAGACACTTACCCAAGGTGGCACGCAGTGGGATTGAACCCGGAACTATGTTGTTGGGAAGCAAGCTTCTTACCACACATCCACTATATCGTGTGTGTGTGTGTGTGTGTGTGTGTGTGTGTGTGTGTGTGTGTGTGTGTGTGTGTGTTTGTGTGTATACACCACGGGCCTCTTTCAGCTTCCGCCTACCAAATCCACTCACAAATCCAGTGACGCTATGTTATGTTAGCACCACTCCACGCTGCTACACCACTAAAACCACGACCACCACGCAGCAGTTGGTCACAGTCTTCACACTACCTCCACACCAAAGTACACCACTACCACATCCACAACGCCGCTTTAATCTACACATACTACAACATATACCATTATTACCTTTACTATCTTTACAACAATCGCAAACCACACCGTTATTTCCGCCAACAACACTATGTAATATACTACGACTACTACCACCACCAACACGAGTACTACTACTACTACTAATAATAATAATAATAATGATGATGATGATGATGATGATGATGATGATGATGATGATGATGATGATGATGATGATGATAACAATAATAATAACAATAATAATAATCATACTACTGCCACCACCACCATCACCACCAGCACTACTACCACAACCACCACCACTACTACTAATACGACCATCAGCACCGCCACAACAGTCACCACCAGCACCACCACCAGCACCACCACCATCACCAGTATCACCACCACCATCACCACCACCACCACCACCACCACCACCACCACTACTACCACTACTACCACGATCACCACTACTACAAATACGACCATCAGCACCACCACAACAATCACCACCACCACCACCACAACTACCGCCACTACTATTACTACTACTGCCTCACTACTATTATCTACCTCCCCGAACACTTCCACCGACTCCCTCTTATACACTACCACCACAACCAGTTCCCCGACAACAACAATAAATGTATGACTAATAACTTATGCATGTATTAATGCATCGTTGCATTCAACTGCTCACATGCACACAGGCTAGGCATGGGCACACATCACCACAAAGCACATACACACCCATACACACAGAAGCACACACAGACACACACAACCAAACAGCCACGCAAATCTGTATGATGTGTGAGTGCGTGTGTTTCCATGTGTATGTCTGTGTTTGTGCATGTATGTGTATGTTTGCGTATGTGTGTGTTTGTGCGGCATGCAACATATTTATTGATAAATACCTGCATACCTGTTCCATACGTGTCTGTGTGTGTGTGTGCATCTCTGAAACTTTGTGTGTGTGTGTGTGCTTCTGTGTGTGTGTGCGTGTGTGTGTATCTTTCTGTATGTATGAGCAACATTAATTAAACATACATGCTATTTGTGTATGTGTTGTGTGTGTATATATATATGTCTGTCTGTATGTATATATATATATATATATATATATATATATATATATATATATATATATATGTATCTATGTATGTATACAATAACAATTTCTAACTTCCGGTCAGTCATTGTTATGATCGGCCATTATTATGATTGACCGTTGACTGAACACTATTCAATTTTTTTTCTCCGTGTTTTTCTCCTTGTCTCCGTATTCTTTCTGTTGAAGAGCGTAGCTCGAAACGTCAAAGACTTTCCGTATTCCCGAGCGTCATACTAATATATACTTTTGTTATTTACACCACCTGTCCTCGTCTGTTGTTATTATTTGTATATTCTCCCATATATATATATATGTGTGTATGTATATATATATATGTGTGTGTGTGTGTGTGTGTAGGTATATATATATATATATGTATGTATATATTAGGTATATATATGTATGTATGTATATTTATATGTATATATATATATTTATATGTATATATATATATATATATATATTTATATGTATATATATATATATATATATATATATATATATATATATATATATGTATGTATATATATATATATATATATATATATATATATATATATATATATATATATATATATATATATATATATATATATATATATAGAGAGAGAGAGAGAGAGAGAGAGAGAGAGCAAATAAATATAGATATGTATTTACGTATGTATACACATGTACCAGTGT
>NC_142940.1:55369760-55374760 GCF_046866305.1 Octopus bimaculoides | reverse complement strand
TGGACGGCCATTTCTTCATGCATCGTTCACAGACCCCATGATCATCAGCTTTGCATGAGAACTTTTTATTCTCTACGGACGTAGTGTTGCATGCTTACCTTTCCATGCATGCCACCGTCTCTGAACCGAAACAGTGGAATTCCACACTTCAAAGCGTGCTGCTATCTTAGCTCGCTCCTGGACAGTCAAGCGACAGGCCATCTGGAAAATAAGAAATAAGAAATAAGACAATAAGAAAATAAGAAATCCCCATTAGTGTTGTCTGTTTAAAAAATGCTTTCGTCATGACTTCAGTGATACTAAAAATTCTATAAGCAATTTCTAATGCCTGGTTACTTTTCACCCACGCTGTGTGTGTGAGTGTGCGTGTGTTTGTGTATTTATATACATACATACATACATACATATATATATATATATTTGAATATTTGAATAAAAGGCAGAATGGTAGCGACTGGAAGACGTTCTGATCATGAGTCGACTGGGTCAGGTCTGACCTGGGGCTAAACAACAGCGCAGCTTTGGACAAGATTCATCTACAAGGCAAGATAGGTGTGTGCATGTCCGAAATATACTATAGATTGGTCATGGCTGGAACGCCTATGATCATTGGTCTGTTGAAGCAGGACTGGCCCGAGGTTAATTGTTGTTGTTGTTGGCACTCCGTCGCTTACGACGACGAGGGTTCCAGTTGATCCGATCAACGGAACAGCCTGCTCGTGAAATTAACGTGCAAGTGGCTGAGCACTCCACAGACACGTGTACCCTTAACGTAGTTCTCGGGGATATTCAGCGTGACACAGTGTGACAAAGCTGGCCCCTTTGAATTACAGGCACAACAGAAACAGGAAGTAAGAGTGAGAGAAAGTTGTGGTGAAAGAATACAGCAGGGTTCACCACCATCCCCTGCCGGAGCCTCGTGGAGCTTTTAGGTGTTTTCGCTCAATAAACACTCACAACGCCCGGTCTGGGAATCGAAACAGCGATCCTATGACCGCGAGTCCACCGCCCTAACCACTGGGCCATTGCGCCTCCGGCCTGAGGTTAAACAACAATACTATCCACCACAAATGATGTAGTCCTCGGTACTCTATGAGATGGTCATGACTGGAACACCTCACATCGAGAGTCTGCCCAATAGTGATTGACCTTCGACTAAGCAACAGCACTGCATACTGCAATGATGTAATCCTAGCTACACTATGCGATGTGTATAATTGCAACGTCTATCAGTCATAAATCTCTTCAATCAGAAGTGAACCAGGACTTAACAACAACATGCATATAAGTAATAAAGAAATATTGCATCTCTTGCATATAAGGTTTAATATTGCAATTGCACATCTAGCGAGTTGCATCCCGTAAAATGCTCTCAATTTCCGTCCCATCTCTCTCACTCTCGTTTTCTCTCCCTTTCTTTTTTCCTCCGTTTCATACACACATATTCACACCCGCAATGCTATTTACAACGCAATCAGTTTTGTATGCAACAGTATTGGTTTTTCAAATCCGTTTCATCTCCGCGACTTGGATATTACAGCAAGGCTTTGAAATCCCTCCAATTTATTTGAAATATATTTTATTGAGCACTTTTGGTAGTTTTGCCTCATAACCGGAACACATGTATATCTGTATGTGCGTCTTTGTGTACATACACACACACATATAATATAATATAATATAATATAATATAATGTAATGTAATATAATATATATGTGTGTGTATGTATAGGTATATATATATAGGTATTTATATGTATGTATGTATGTATGTATGTATGTATGTATGTATGTATGTATGTATGTGTATATATATATATATATATATATATATATACATATATATATATATATATATATACACATACATACATACATATATATATATATATATGGATGTGTGTATTTACGTGTATATATATATATATATATATATCTATATATATATATATATATATATATATATATTAATATATGTTGGATTTTATGCTCAGTTATAATGACTGTTTTACATTGATTTGATGGGCTACTCTATACTTTTGTAGAGTACAAATATATCATTTTAAAACAAGAATATTATTGGCAGTGACTTCGAAGTTACGACCAGTTAAGGCATCGTCGGACTGCAATGTATTTATGCATTTAGGTTAATCTGTCAACAATATTATTACGAAGAGCATATATATATATATATATATATATATATATATATATATATATATATATATATATATATATATATATATATATATATATATATATATATATATATATATATATATATATATATATATATATATATATATATATATATATATATATATATATATATATATATATATATATATATATATATATATATATATATATATATATATATATATATATATATATATATATATATATATATATATATATATATATATATATATATATATATGCAGTATGTATGTACGTACCTATATACATATATTCGTATGTCATTATTCCATTTTATTAAGGCGGTGAGCTGGCAGAAACGTTAGCACGCCGGGCGTAATGCTTAGCAGTATTTCGTCTGCAATTACGTTTTGAGTTCAAATTCTGCCGAGGTCGACTTTTTCTTTCTTCTTTTCGGGGTTGATAAATTAAGTACCAGTTACGCACTGGTGTCGATGTAATCGACTTAATCCCTTTGTCCTTATTTGTCCCCTCTGTGTTTAGCCCCTTGTGGGCAATAAAGAAATAAGAAACGTTAGCACGCCGGGCGAAATGCTTTGCGGTATTTCGTCTGTCTTTACGTTCTGAGTTCAAATTCTGCTGAGGTCGACTTTGCATTTCATCCTTTCGGGGTCGATAAATTAAGCACCAGTTGCGTACCGGGGTCGATCTAATCGACTGGTCCCCTCCCTAAAAGTTTAGAGCCTTGTGCCTAGAGTAGGAAAGATTTATTCAGTTTTATTTCAAGATTTCTTGCGAATAGAGAAAGAGCCAGTTTCTAACCTAGATCCAAGGTTCTTTCACTGGAATTTCAATGACATCAACAGGGTATTTATGTGTGTGTGTGTGTGTGTGTGTGTGTGTGTGTGTGTGTGTGTGTGTGTTTATATTTTGGCTTTCTATCGTTCAGGGTTAACTTCGTTTCGGTACATGCAAGCACAAGCCTGGGCAGGATTCATATATCAGACAAGTTATGGCAAGATGTGTGTGCACGCGCATGTGTGTGTGTGTGTATGTGTGTGTGTGTGTGTGTGTGTGTGTGCGTGCGTGTGCATAAGTATGTAGGGGAGGAGGAGGAGGAGGAGGAGGAGGAGGAAGATGCTAGTGATGACGATGAGGATAATGACGACGACGGTGTTGTTTTGACCCAGATCGGCCCAGCATGAGCAAACATTTCAAAGACGTTCCAGTCAAAGCCATCCAGTTTTGGGGTGGGGTGCGGGAAGAGGGCAGGCGGGTTATATCTTTAGAACTATATTCTACAACGCGTCCATCATCCTTTTCCAATGCAGTGGTGCGTGATGCCAAGAAATTTGGTTGGCATTTTAGCAGGTCGTACGACCGCATAAAGGCTCCCTTTTCGACTCATAGCAATCGCAGAGGCTGTCGGGAGAAGGGAGAGGGGAGAGGGGAGAGGGGAGAGAGGAGAGAGGAGAGGGGAGAGGGGAGAGAGGAGGGGGAGCAAGAGGAAGGAATATAAGAAATCTTGGTACATCTATCAAATATCGACCTGTACCTGTAGAAGCCACGTGATTAACTTTTCTCCGAACACCTCCAAATATTAGGAAAGAAAAGGAGGTAGGGAGACGACTGAGGGGGAGGGGGAGGGGAGGAGGGGAGGGGAGGGGGAGGGGGAGACACAACATTAGTTGTAGTTTTAGTCTTATCTTCTGATACATCGTCGTATATTATAATCAATGGAAAAGCGGATATCCGATCTAGACGATCAGCTTTCGATTTTAACACATGTATGTGTGCATACTTGCACTACTAATACCTATTTATTACCTCGTCGAATTTGAAGCTACCCTATCCTCCCACCGCCAACCCAGACCTTCACGTTGGCTGTGAAGGTGTTTTTAAGGACCTTGGCAATGGAATCTCTGTACTTGATAAGTTTTCTGCACTAGTTTGCAGAACGGAGGACTATACTCTGACCATGAATTCGGGTGAGTTACTAACAGCCTCCTCACAGCGTAATGTTCTTTGTGTCTGTGCATGAGATCATTACCTTCAGTAGTGTTCCAACGTCATTACTGAGTTTGAATGGAAGTTGGATGTGCGTGCATATACATATAGAGACAGACAGACAGACAGATGGTGTAAAAGTTAGAACGCAAGTACGAGGTAAATAAAAAAAACAAAAATATACTGTGTATATACTGTTTTACGCACAGGAAAAATAGTTGGAAAAGTCTTTTATGGTTCCTTTCGAGTGTACGCTCATCTACCGAAAGAATAGACGAGAGAAAGAAAAATGGTAGAGAGAAAAGAAGAAACGTGTCTAAATTAGACGGTCGCCGCATGCTGAAATGACCGGAAGAAAAAGAGGTCGCTAGAGGAGTGAATTAAAAGGGAAATAACTGTGAGAAGAGGAGAGGTGACATGAGCGAAGATGGCAAGGGGCGTCATATTTGTGTGTATATGTATGCATACATACATACATACATACATACATACATAATTACATACATATATACAAGGACTATAAGAAAATTAATTGGTATCTGCCATATTAATCATCGCTAATAGTCTACTATTCACTGCCCTGTCGCCCTCTTCGCCAACAAATGCACTGGTGACAAACGGACATTGAGGGGGAAAACCGTGACTCAATAGCACTGAACACAGAATAGATATTATCCCTGCAGCCACTAAAACTGGGTCTGCCTACCTTATATAAGCCTCATCAGCGACGGAGTTCTTCGATAATTTATAACAAACGACACCATTATTTCTTTTATGTTCTTTAATTTGTGACGTTGTTATTATATACTAACAGTGTTATTATATACAACTAA
>NC_142940.1:55332260-55359760 GCF_046866305.1 Octopus bimaculoides | reverse complement strand
GTCTCTTTTCCTTATAATTTCTTTACTTTCACCCTCCTCTTTCTCTCTCTCTCTCTCTCTCCCCTCTCTTTCATTTGTATTTGAAGCCTTGCTGTCTATATCTGTCGTCCTTTTTCTGTCTGTCTGGTGTCTTCCTTCTGTCTCCCTGTCAACTCTGTATATCTCTCTTTCTGTCTCACTCAATTTCGAAGCACCTTCGACTTCTCCTTACACACACACACACACACACACACACACACACGCACACACACACACACGCACACACACACACACACACACACACACACACACATCGTAGCTTTTTTCTTTACGTCTCCCCCCCTCCACTTGGCGATATCTGCGATCTAACGATATCCACTCTCTCACCAAGCAACAGCAACAGCAACATCTATAAAGTAACATTTACAGCAGCAGCAGCAGCAGCAGCAACAGCAGCAGCAACACCATAACAACACCATAACAGCAACAACATCAATAGTAGCAGTCGACAACAACAGTCAATCACCGCCGCCATTCTTCTTCTTCTTCATCTTCTTTATACTCATCTCCTCTCACCACAACCACCACCACCACCACCATCACTTCTACCATCACCTCCACCATCACTTCTACCACCACCTCCACCACCACCACTATCAACGACACAACCACCGCCACCACCTTCACTAATTACAGCGCTCACCACCAACACCAACACCATGCAGCCACCACCATTAACTACAACACAACTACAACACCACTACAGCACCACCGCCACCACCAGCACAACAACTACGCCACTACGTTTGTACCGCCGCAACCAATATCACAACTAACACCAACACATCACCACTTCACCACCACCTTCGCTATCACAACCACTACTATCAACAACTGCCCCCACTACAACATCACGACTACTATTACCATCACCACAGCACAGCTACTCCGCCGCTGCCACCACCACCACTGCCGCCGCCGCTACTATAATCACAAGTGAATCCCCCACCACCGCCATCAACACCACCAACACCAATCATCTTTGCAGCACTACTACCATATCACCACCACCACCACCACCACTACCGCTAGCACCATCACAATCACCACCACCAGCAACAACAACCACTACAACATTCGCCGCAGCCACCATCATAGCCATTACTACCAAAATCCCCACCATTTCACCAATACCACCAGCGCCACTACCATCACCATCACAACACAGCTGCCATCATCCACATCATCACTATCATCATCACTATCCACCACCACCACCACCACCACCACCACCACCACCACCACCACCACCACAAACCGTCACCGTCACCGCCACCGCTGCCGCCGCCATCACTGGAGTTTACTACACTATCACTACTACCCAAAACATCCACCTTCGTAGGGACGATCCTATCACAGCAGTTCAAGACGTAGTTTCATTCACATTACGGAAACATTCCACACAAGACAAAGCCAGCATCGCATTTGTAGAGCCAAGCATGGAGAGTGTGAGAGAGTCTGCTAGCGCCATTCGTTGATGTAGGGCAACACGTCACTGACAACCTGGCACAACGTTGTCACAAGGCACATACCACGACCACCACGACGACTCGGACGAGGACAAGGAGGACGACGACGACAAACAGGAGGACACTTGCATTACAGGTTTTTTTTTTTTGTTTTGGCTATTTTGGTTTTTTCAATTTTTTTTTTTTTTACGTTTGTCTTTTCCTTACCAGAGATACTCAGCCAATTCTTATATTAAGATACTCTCCTGAAGCCAAACTCGGAATAAGACGATAATAACAGTAACAACAACAACAACAATAATAATAATAATAATAATAATAATAATAATAATACCATTCTTAAATAAGGAAGTAAAAGAAAAATTAAGAAAAAAAGAGAAAGAGAAAAAAGAATGAAAAAATAAAAATTGAGAGGTGAGATCGAATACTGTTGAAGCAAGTGGTCTTCAGACACAAAAATACACATATACATACGCGCAAGCACACACACACACACATGTATATAATATAATATATATATATGATAGAATATAAATATATATATATGTGCATTAATAAATATTTATAATAGCTATATATATATATATATAGCCCGTGCACAAATATAAGCGTACAAAAGTATATACATAGGCACACATATATTCATATATTGAAACACGTGTTCGTATATGTCAATTCCAAAAAAATATACGCTTGAATCTTGCATGTGGATCCAGAGACACGTCGATTTTAATCTTGTTCCACGCTATTTTCCCCATCACACTAAAAGCCGCTCCCCGCTCTCCCACCTGAAGACCCACATTCACATACGTGCATTCATACTCCCACACGTACGCACATATGCATGTGGCGTATAGTGGGTTTGCAAACAGGTTGTGCTGTACTATTTAAACGCGATTCACGGCTGTATAAAATAAATATCGCATATCACGTGTTCATATGACACCACGTAACTATGTTTATATACATCAGATGTATATATATGTAATGCATATATATTTATATTAAACGTGAAGTAAATGAAAATATTATTGAAGTATCTATACATACATAAATAGTAGCACGTCTTGTGTATAAACGACGACCCTGACATATATACATGATATACCTATGTTTCCGCGTCTGCTGCTGTGAGTGTACATTGTATGTGTGTTTATAGATGTACTTAAATAAATGAATATATCAAGACAGTATACGCGTCTTTCGTTACGTGTTCAACTGATCAGCAAGTGTCTTTTGGATCCATTTCCAACCTCGTCTCTTCTCCATCCTCACCATCTTATTACCCAGCAGGCATTGCACGGAGAACATTTCTGTTTACATATGCTGGCTTCATATTGAGCATCTATCTATCTATGTCTCTATCAACCTATCAATCTATATTCCGTTCAATACCACATATTTTGTCACCTGAACCTGTCGTGATTTTCGACGTATCACAGATATCGCCACACTTCTGGTACCATAGATTTGCCACTCATGATTTACCACGATATTATTACTAAAGCAGTTTCAAAGGAGCTTTTTTGTTTACCATAATATGGTCACCACGGTTATATCCTAACAGTTTAAACCCTAAACCTTAACAAACTAACTAACTAACTACTACCACATCATTTCAAACGCAACAGTGTTGTTACCACAGGAATATTACCACTGGACTATCACTACTGGATTATTTACCACAGAATTGTTATTTACTCTGCTGTTAACACGTTATTGCTACCTTACCTTTTTAACCAGATGTTCTGACTTTTTACCTCGACATCGCAAACACTATATGGTTATCTCCACAATTCCACAACAGCCATAGCATTCCATAATCAGTAACGTATTATTATCATACATCAATTACATACTATTATTATTTTGTTAACTCTTATAACACCACTATTACCTATTGGCACATTATTTTACCAAATTAGCATTACCGCATTTCTGTTTATTACCACATCACCGCTATTAAAACAGCTTACTTTTGCAACAGTTCCGTTATAACTTCAGCACCGCTATTACAAGATCATTTCGTTTGCTTTTGCCACAGCATTGTTATTACCACACCCCTGACATAACCATATCACCGCTATAACCAACATATCACCGTTATTACAATACAGCCCTAGTATTACCTCAGCTTGCTTTTTTCTGCAATTTTGTTAAACCCTTAGCACTGCTATTACCATAGTTTGCTTTTACCACTGCAGTTATTTCCCAAAAAAAAAAACACCGGTGCTATTACCACACCGCTGCTATTTGCACTTCAGTTACCACAGCACTGTTATCCCCACATCACAATTACCACACCATTGCTTTTATCACAGCACTGCTATTACCATACTTCTATTACCATACTTCTATTACCATACTTCTATTACCACATCAGTTGCCATAGTGCTTCTTTTTTTACCACGCTGCTTTACCACATCACAGCTATTACCTCACTTTTTTGCTACTATCCCATCACAGCTATTGCCATATTTCTGTTATTATTTGCAAATCACTGCCACTGATGCACCAGATAAAACAGCATTGTTATTACCAAATCACTGTTATTACCACATCAATGCAATTAATTATCACATTATTTTAATTATCACAGCTTTGCAATTGCCGCACTACTGCGCTTACTATCACATAGCCCTTACCACCGCACTGCTATCACACATCACAATTACCACTACATTTCGTTCCCTTCATATCCCATAGTCTCTTTCCTGCTTCAACCTTCATTGCACTCTCCACCTCTCTCTCTCTCTCTTCATACACACACACACACACACACACACATATATATATATATATATATATATATATATATATACAAATATATATACATATATACCCTAATCTCTCGTACTCTTCTGTCCTCTCTTCCACCCCCTTCTCTGCATCTCACCATCTCCTTCACCTAGCCATATAGATTACACATAAACAAAACCACACAGCTGTTTGTTTTGGCTGCTTACCTTCATTCAATGCCAGTCATTTAAAGTATGATTCCTCTGTTTCGGTAGTGGAGGTCACCATAGAAACGATAATGTTAACGACAACAACAACAGCAACAACAACAACAACAATAAAGAATGGTTCGGATCAGTAAACAGAGTTAATTTAAATCTCTTAATTGCCGCGTGCGTGCGTGTAAGCGGGTAAGCGTGTTAGCTTGTGAGAGTCTCTCTGTGCTTTCGCTATGCGGAGATATATGCCCGCGTATGGCGGAATATGTGTGTCACAAGATGCGTATCTAGATACTTGCATGTGTGCATATTAAAAGACTGTACGTAGATCTATGTGTGAGCGTACTCTACGGGATGTGTGCGTGTGGGTGTTTGTGTGATACAGCTTCGTGTGTAGATATATGTGTGCATGCTAATAATGGCTGTCCATATGTATAGAAATCAGTGTGTGTGACCATTATAATTTGCATATCTAACTACTTATTTATCTACCTAACTATATATATACATATATATATATATATATATATATATATATATATATATATATATATATATATATATATATATATATATATATATATATATATATATATAATATATATATATATATATATATATATATATATATATAATATATATATATATATATATATATATATATATATATATATATATGTATATAAGATATATAGACGGTTTCTGAAAACTTGCTCTATTCCTTCTTTCTCTCCCTTTCTTCACGGTCTATGGTTTATAGGAAGTCTATAAAAAAACTACATAGCAACCGTGGGGCTACTTTCAAAAACACACCCTATTCAGGGATGCAGAAGCGCTACGTTTGGGGATAATTTACCTATCTGTAGAATACATCGCACTTACCAGTTCTTCACACTGGAGGTGTTTGATGACGTCATGTAGTGGGTCAAAGGTGATGAGGTCAGAGGTGATTTATGATTAGAACTTAAGAAAATTGTTTCAATGTTTATAAGAGATTTAGAAAGAAGTGAACGACAAAAAACACTCAGGAGTATCGAAGGAGTATCAGTTAATTAATGCTATAGGGGGCCTCATAGCATAACACGCACTTACCTGCAATCTTACACTCACATACATACTTTTACTTACATACACAGAAAAGCACAGGCACACACACACACATATACACCTGCACACATTTTCTTATATGTACCCATTCATTCACACACACTCCTGAAACACGCACATATATATAATCGCAAGCACTCAGACACAAGACAAACACACACACACACATACGTGTACGTGAGTCTGTGTGTTTATCAATATCTATCTATCTATACGTACATACCTATATACATACAGTTAAATACATACATACATACATACATACATACATACATACATACATACATAGTAGAAAGTATATATTGTACAGCTATATAGAAGGGGGGTATCCATATTATCATACAGTGTATTATTAATAACAGGTTCAATACCTGCTACGTATTCGGCCACCCGACACGCACCAAGTGTGTGTGTGTGTGTGTGTGAGTGAGTGAGTGTGTGCGTGAGTGAGTGAGTGAGTGTGTGCGTGTGTGTATGTGTGTGTGAGAGAGGAATGAAAAGAGAGTGTGTGTGGTCAGTGTTGTTGTTGTTGTTGTCAGTCGTGGTGGGCGTGGTGGGACCAGCGTCTAGTGTTAGTGCAGTGTAAGTCGGGTGAGGAGATAGTCAACCTCCCCCCTACGCATACACACACATACACATATGCCCATAGATAACACGCAGACATACAAACAGACATACACACTTTGACATACATACAAACATACGCACACACATATATATACGTACATACACACATACATACATATACTTAAAGACATTCATGCATAAACAGGTATACACACAAGCATGCACACAGGAAAAAATTTAGGCATATATACACACATCCATACGCATACATACACTATATACATACATCTATAGCTGTGTTGGTGAATACATACCTACACAAACAACCCAACTATTCATATCATCATCATCATCATCATCATCGTCATTGTCTACAACATCAGTATCATTACTACTACTACCACTTAAACTACTACCACCACCACTACTACTACTGCTACTACAACAAAGGCACACTTTGGAAACAGTCACCACACTACAATAAATTCAGACGGTGATACAGCAGCAGCACTAGTAGTAGTAGTAGTAGTAGTAGTAGTAGTAGTAGTAGTAGTGATTGTTAGGGAAAAATACAAATAAAAAGGTGTCTGTAACAAAATAACAACAAAAAAAAAGCAGGAACATTGACAGCAGTAGCAATTACAACAACAACAACCACTGTGGTAGTAGTAGTAGTTATAATAATAATAATAATAATAATAATAATAATAATAATAATAATAATAATAATAATAATAACAACAGCAACAATAGCCAGAAGGATATAACCAATTCTAAAGGATTGACAACAATATCTACAAGTATAGGACCAAGGACAAAACAGCAACAACAAAAACAACTACGAAAAAAAAATTTGAAAATACAGCTGTGACAACAAGAACAAGAAGAAAAGCTACAACTAATTCTAATACTACTATTACTATTGCTATTAGTACACCAGCTGTAGGAAAATTGTCAAGATGATGGAAGGTGACCAAGAATTGATAATGGAGTCTATCGGTAAGTTTTGTCTTTTATTGCCATGGTAACCACACGCACCATCCATTGCTGTGGTAACACCATCTTACCTCTTTCATCATCCTTTCTTGCTTTCAACTCTCAGACTCTTTCGTTCTATACATCTATCTTTCTGTCTTTCTCCCTTTCTTTCTCTCTTTCACTCTCTCTCTCTCTCTCTCTCTCTCTCTCTCTCTCTCTCACCACCCCCATTCTCTATATCTTTGTTTCTTCATCTCTTTCCTCCTCTCTCTCTCACTCTCTCTTTCTGTCATTCTCTTGACCTCAATTTTTTTTTGCTGTCATTCTTGCCCTCACAACCATTCGTGAGTATAACATATGGAGAGCTATCTGTAGGTGTAGGTGCATATATATATATATATATATACATATATATACACACACATATATATACATATATATATATTTACAAATATATATATATATATATATATATATATATATATATATATAGTTTTAGGGAAAAGAACCAAGGTTCATGAACTCATCGATGAAAATCCACTGTCACATAATATATATATATATATATATATATATATATATATATACCGGAGTAAGCACATAAATGTGAAACAAGGTGGAAAAAAGAGTACTCAAATACCAGAGGTAGAGTAATATGCTTTATTTAAAAGCAACAGAAATATAACAGTTAAAAGCTGTCCGATGAACGGGAATGTGAAACTCTGAGTAACAGCTTCTTGTTATATTTCTGCTTATATATATATATATATATATATATATATATATATATATATATATATATATAGTTAAAAAAAACAATAACAAAAAAACAAAAAAACAACAAAGTGAGGACGTGATATGGATAGTATTATTGGACGCTCAGGAAAGGAAAGAGAGAGTGTATGACGTTTCGGGCGTAGCCCTTCGTCGGAAAGATGGAAAGTTCGGAGAATGGAAGAACGGAGAAAGAGGAAAATGGTACCGATGCCCACGAGGTTACATTATATATATAATTGCCATGAATTGTAAGTGGCTTCACGAACAAAGCATGAGAGTGCTTAATACATTGTGTGGAGCATACTTATTATTATAGTAAATATATTAATCTTTTCCCACGACTTTCAATTTCATGCTAAACAGGGCATTCTTCAGATGGCTATTGATTCGAGTCAACGTTTTGTATTGATTCTCTCTGAACCCTCACTCCAATCACAACTATCTGAAGAATGCTCAATCTGGCATGGAATAAGTAGCAACATTAATCTATCATATCATATCTATATAAGTGTATATATATATATATATATATATGTACGTATGTATGTATGTATATGTATATAGCGTATAGAAAATACACATATATGCATATATATATATATATATATATATAATACACATATGTGCATATATGCATTATATGTTTATTTATGTGCGTATGTGTGTATGAATGTGTGCATTTAACTGTGGTGGAACAACGTCTGTTTGAAATATGAATTATTAAAAGCACCTTTGCGATCGGCTTTTATCATTTCAATGAAGCATGGTTCATGCTTTTAATAATTAATATATCGATGCTGCACACGGGAAATAAGCTATTCAAAATAAACAGTACTTAAACGTTAAACAATGCGAAAGCCGGCGATCATAGTTTTAACAGTTATATCAGCATTCCTATGATCCCTTGATGCCGACAACAAAACGCATTAATTATGCTCGGCTACACCGTTTCATACACAGCTCGTAACAAAGAAGATCTTGAAAGCTTAATGGCTTTAGAAAAGTTGTGATTACAAACGAAACATAAAACACTAATGAGGATATATGAAATATCTTCAATAAAATTTATTGAAACTGATCAGTCTTGTCTCATATATATACATATAGATAGATAGATAGATAGATAGATAGATAGATAGATAGACATAGGTATGGGGGTATTTATCTATGTATATATGTATATATATATATATATATATATATATATATATATATATATATATATATATATATATATATATATATATGTAGTTGAAAATTATAGAACAACAAAATATGACCCAACGTTCGAAACGCGAAGTAGTTAAAACAGGGACAACTGATGAAGGTATTGTTCTTTATGTTTCCTGTCTCGTTTCTCTATTTGTTTCTTTCGTTGTTCGAAACAAAGTTCGTTTCCCATGTTTTTGTTTTTTATATTCACGTTTTTCATTTTGTTTACGTTTTCTCGACGTCCTGTACCCATATATGAATGTATATATACATATATATGTAGGTTTGTACATATATGTATATATGCATTTATATTATTTATATTATTATATGATCGAACGCCACGCATCCATTTCCAAGTAAGTTTTATCTATCTATCTATCTATCTATTTATCTATCTATCTATCTATCTATCTATCTATCTATCTATCTATCTATCTATCTATTTATCTATCTATCTATCTACACACACACACACATACATATATATATACACACACATATACGGATACATATATACATTCATACAGTCATACATACATACATAATACATACATACGTACGTACATACATACACACACACATACATACATACATACATACATACATACGTACATACATACATACGTACATACATACATACATACATACATACATACATACATGCCACCCAACAGTATCATATTAATAGCAGAACCTGAGGCGTTTCAGCGGTGCTACACCAGGAAGATTGCATCACTGGAACAACAGAGCTACTGGGACTGAAAGAGACTGAAAGAGCTACGACTCTACTCTCTAGAGCGAAGATGGGAGAGGTATGCACATATATACGCATGGGAAATACTAGAGGAACTGGTATCAAACTGTACCAGCTCCCGATATCAAATGGACGTCAAAGCAATGTCCTAATGGTCCCAGCTATCCCGTTTAGAGTGAGGACCATAGCCTGGAATTAAAGGGCCCATAGCTATTTTACGCTTTGCCAAAATATCTGAAGGGATCTTCACGGAGTAAGAGTAGATGTTTCCAAGAAACAATTTGACTACCTGTTACCCAAGGTCCCAGATGAACCGATATCAAGGCAGGAAACTCAAAAGAAGGCAGTTGTATTGAATTCCCTCCTTCAACAAACGCCAACCGCATAAGATTGGCCATTGAAAAGGTGATTCCACTGGCGGTGCTCGACCATGGCTACAGCCTTACGGCTGAAACGTATAAGGGGATAAGAGAATAAAATTATATATATATATACATATATATATATATATATATATATATATATATATATATATATATACGGCGGGCTTCTTTCAGTTTCCGTCAACCAAATCCACTCACATGGGCTCTGGTCGGCCCGAGGCTATAGTAGAAGACTCTTGCCCAAGGTACCACGCAGCGGGACTGAACCGGAACCATGTGGTTGTTAACCAAGCTACTTACCACACAACCATCATGCGCCTATATGTGCATGTGCATTACATTAAATATACGGTTCATATTTACGAGTGGCAGATTCTGAGACCGGTAAATAAAATATGAGTAACAGTAAAGGTACAGGTTTACTCATTTATATGTCTGTATGAGTTAGAGTTGAATAAACCATCTAAGGGATATTAAATATATATATTATCTTGGTCTCCAACTTAACGTAGGTTCTGCTAGAACATGGAATACTGTGTTATTTACCCTGAAATATTTCTCGTAAAGGCTTGTGGTTGCATAAAAGCATTCAGCATGATATCGTTGACAGACAGAACCGTCTGATACGGCCACCGGAACTGCCAGATCACCTGGTTTCAGTCAGCCATCATCGTTGCTCGGTGACAAATGTCCAGCAGTACGATAACAGCTGAATCTCCTGTCAGCGATATATAGAATCTCAATGTCTATTCAGTCACTGGTGTCGCAATTAACTAGTGGACTAATTAAAAAATTATTATTAGTGACAGAAGCATTATTAATAACTAAAGGTAATCTTCATCTCCAATTTTGGAGGTTGTGTTAAAAAACAAAATACATACATATATATATATATTTACATACATATATACATGCATGCATACATACATAGGCACACACACATATACATACATATATGTAGGCATGTATATATATATATTATATATATATATATATATATATATATAAATATATATATATATATATATATATATATATATATATATATATATATGAGAACGTATATATGTGCCTGAATTTATGTGTGTGTGTGTGTGTGTGTGTGTGTGTGTGTGTGTGTGTGTGTGTGTGTGTGTGTGTTCAGAGAGAGTTACTCCCATTTGGTACTCAGAGTTCAAGGTTTCTAAAGACCCAAGCCTTCCTTCGAACTCGTGATTCCGGCGTATTACCACGATGAAGCCTCATTTTCGAACCCTGCTTAACCGGTGTCTACACACACATACCTCTATAGTTAATATGCTGCCGTCTATCTGTCAGTCTCCCTGTCTCTCTCTCTCTCTCTCTCTCTCTCTCTCTCTCTCTCTCTCTCTCTCTCTCTCTCTCTCTCTCTCTATCTATCTATCTATCTCTGTTCTCTTTCTCTCTATCTCTATCGGTCTCTCCCCCTCTCTCCCCTCGCTCTCTCTCTCTCTGTTTCGTACTCTGTATGTGCGTGTGTTCATAGCCTACACAAACACACAATTAGACACACACATACCTTCTCGAGACACATGTTCACATTAGTGATTCACAAGGAAGATTCTCCCTGTATACATACATACATTCATATATATATATATATATGTATGTGTGTGTGTGTGTGTGTGTGTGTGTGTGTGTGTGTGTGTGTATGTGTGTGTGTGTGTATGTGTGTGTGTGTGTGTGTGTATTATACATGAATATATATACATATAGATAGATATATAAATAAAGATAGATAGATAGATTGATAGGTAGATGTGTGTGTGTGTGTGTGTGTGTGTGTGTGTGTGTGTGTGTGTGTGTGTGTGTGTGTGTCTGTCTGTCTGTCTATATACATAGGATTTCTTGTGCAAACGCATTCAAAACTCAAATGTGCTCAATACCTGTTGCGAGTTGTCTAGACTCGCATTCACCGAGCATTCACTCTGAGGCCTCACTGAAATCATGAGTTTCAACAAGTTACTCTATAGAAATCTTGAATTTGGAATGTCGAACAGGAGCAGCCAAAATCCTTAACTAAATGTGGTTCCATACTCACACACACACACACACACAAACACACACACACACACACACACATATATATATTTAGAAATATAACTATCTGTCTTTCTATATATATATGCATATATGGGGACAGGACGTCACCAACAGTAAACAACATGGGTTAAATACGCAAACAACGAGAGAAAAAAGGACAAGTAATACAAAGAATGACCCTTCATCAGTTGTCGGCTGGGTATCTACTCCCAATTTCGTGTAATATATTAATATATATATATATATATATATATATATATGCACTCACAAATTCATTCGAACATACACTCATGCAAACAGATATATATATATTACATATGTACACACATATTTATACAGATAGATACACCATGTGTGTGTATATGTACATTTGTGTGCTTTTGTATATATATGTATATAGATAGATAGATAGATAGATAGATAGATAGATATGTGTATATATATATATATATATATATATATATATATTGATATGTTAATGAACACACAGACACACACACACACACACACACACACACACACATATCTATATATATATACACATGCATATACATATGCATATATACTGTACATATACAATACTTCGATAACTATCTCCAACAACGAATAGTGAAAGATTACAACTCTCCACCTGATTAAATGGATCGATATACCGAGCTCTATCTTGTAAACATGCACTCTTTAATATTTCCACCCTGTTATCAATCTCCCTATCATTACAAATCAATATCTACCCCTCTGATTCCCTTTCTATTTTAACCCAATAATTGACATTCCTGAACTTGCGATCCCTTTACGACTCCCTTATATTTCCACGTAAATTCCTATACAACTTTAATTATATTTCCTCTCTACGCTTTTCTCCAATTTGTTATTTAATATTTTTAGGTTATTTTTCTTCATATATTTTCTGAATTCTGATTTAAATTTTTATTGATATGCTTATTCCATTTTTTATTTTATTTCATTTTATTTTTCATCTTGTATTTTATTTCTAATTACCCAAGAGAAATAAGTCACCTTTAATTACATATACATATATATATATATATATATATATATATATATATATATATATATATATATATATGTATGTATGTATGTATGTATGTATGTATATATATATATAAGTGTGTGTGTGTGTGTGTATGTGTGTGTGCGTGCGTATGTGTCCAGACATTCCTGAAAAGCTGGTTTTGTCTATCATCTGGAAAATGAAACTAAACGTTTCGATGTATTGTATTTAATGGGCTATACCTCATACATATTTCACAGTACAAATATAATGAGTACTCTGTTTGTGTTCATGTAAACAATTGTGTGTGTGCGTGCGTGCGTGTGTGTGTGTGTGTGTGTGTGTGTGTGTGTGTGTGTGTGTATCAAACAGTTTCACTCAGTTCTACATTATTTAAAGTTTTCTAGGCGTAGTGCATGACCGCATTATTACCTGATGATGTGGGCGGTATTCTACACCCACGAAACTTTAAGTAATGTGGAGCTAAGTCAACCTGTTATTAGATAGATATGATTGCAAGTGTAGGTATTGATTATTGCATTCTTTCATTGGTTTGTTCATTCAATCGTGAAAAAATATATATAATATGTATATATAATACACACGTACACGCACACACACATATATACATACATACATACATACATACATACATATATACGTACGTGTGTGTGTGTATATATATACATATAAACACACGCACACACATACACACATATATATATATATATTAATAAGTATGATCAGATATGTTCTGTTAATAAATCATATGCGTTGTATTCCGTGAATAGGCTTGTTTTTCTTGTTGTTCACCCCCACACTCCACATCTCCACCGCCTCCAGTTCTCTTCTATTGTCTTCTATTGATGGTTTTTGCCAGTAGTAGTAGTAGTAGTAGTAGTAGTAGTAGTAGTAGTAGTAGTAGTAATGCTTGGTAGTAGTAGTAGCGGTGATGGTGGTGGTGGTGGTGCTTGGTGCATGGTGGCAGTTGTAGGGATGGTTGTCGTCATGGCGGTGTTGGAGGTGGTTGTGGTAATGGTTCTGGTGGTGCTACAAGTGATTGGGTTGTGGTATGGGGTGGTGCTGGTGGTGCGCTGGTAGTGGTGGCGGTGGTGTGGGCAGTTTCAGGAATAGTGGTAGTGACCAATATGATGGTAGCTGAGGTTACGTTGGCGGTTATGATGATGATCACAGCGGCGGTGGTGGTGGTGGCGGTTGTGGTGGTGGCGGTGGTGGCGGCGGTGGTGGTGGTGGTGGTGGTGGTGGTGGTGGTGGTGGTAGGGGTGGTAGTAGTAATGCTGATGATGGTGGTGATTGTTGTTGTGGTAGTCGCTTTTGCTGCTGCTGCTGCTGTTGTTGTTGTTGTTGTTGTTGTTGCTGCTGCAGATGTAGTAGCGGTGGTGAGGCAGGTACAGTGTTGATGTTGTTGTCGATGATACGAAATAAACAATCTTATCCCGTAACAAAAATTTGATTAATTTTTACACCTGTTATTATTAAAATTTCTACTCGTAATATTTGTATATTATACATTGGTCACAGTAGCTGATGGCAGAGAGAGAGAGAGAGAGAGAGAGAGAGAGAGAGAGAGAGAGAGAGAGAGAGAGAGAGATTCATTGAGTGATTGATACATAATAGTCAGATAGATAGATAGATAGATAGATAGATAGATAGATAGATAGATAGACAGACAGAAACAAAACCATTAGACACGGAGACAGGCAGAGAAACATACAGACGACACACAGACTGAGAGAAGGGACAGAAAGAGAAAGATAGATTGACAGAAAGACTGGCAAATTGATATGAATAAGGATGGATAATTGGAGATAGATAGATAGACAGACAGACAGACAGACAAACAGACAGACAGAAGGCAGGCAGACAGTCAGGCAGGCAGGCAGGCAGACAGACAGACAAACAGATAGATAGATAAATAGATAGATAGATAGATAGATAGACAAACAGACAGACATACAGACAGATATATAGACAGACAGACAGACAGACAAACAGACAGACAAACAAACAGACAGACAGACAAACAGACAGACAGACAGACAGACAGACAGACAGACAAACAGACAGACAGACAGACAGACAGACAGATAGAGAGATAGATTGATAGATAGATACACACAGAGAAAGTTAGACGGTGAGAGTATGATAAATAGATCAATACGTATGTAGACAGACTGTGTGTGTGTGTGTGTATGTGTGTACATGTGCGTGTATGTGTATGTGTACGCACACATGGGTGTACGAGAGACGAAAATGCGTTTTATTTACGTGATAATTAATGACAATTCCCTTACAAAAACATACAGGTACACAGCTATACACGTACACCCATATGTACACATACTTACACAGTTTCACATATACATCGTTCGCGTGTGTGTGTGTGTGTGTGTGTGTGTGTGTGTGCAACAAACAAACACACATAAACATTCACTATCAAAAGCGGGTATTGAACTCGCATTGAATGGATGCTGTCAGTATCATTTCCCATTGCTGCGTATGTTCTTTACCAATTCAACAACTAATTATACACATACCTACCTACAAACATACATATACACACTCATGTTTACATACACATATACACATACATGCTTACATACACACATAGTTTTACATACACATACTCACACACACACACACATATTGATAGATAGATAGATAGATAGATAGATAGATAGATAGATAGATAGATAGATAGATACACTTACATAAGCATATATGCATGCATACACCCACACCCACAAAGCATATCCACATACACACACATATATATATATATATATATATATATATATATATATATATATATGCATACTCGCATATACATACATGCGTACATACATTCCTACATACATATGCATACATAGTGACAGTGCGTGTGTGCGCGGGGGTGTGTGTGTGAAAAGAAGCTGGTATTGAACTCACGATGAATAGATGTTGCTGCCAGTTCAAAAACTAATTATCTATGTGAAACAATGATTGTGTTCCTCTTCCAATTCTTTCTAACTCTCTCCCTGTCTCTACTTACCCCCCCCCCCCATCTCATGTCGTCTGCTTGAATAAAACGTAACATTGCGAGATTTCACACAAAAATTGCTCTCTGATGGGACTCTTACCTTTCTTTACCCCAACGTTTTCTCTTTTACTTTGTTTTGTAACGCGTTGTTTTGTTGGGTTTTGGGTGGGGGGGATTGTTTTGCTTTGCTTTTGTTTTGTTGTTTTTTTTTTGTTTGTTGTTTTTCTTTCTTTTTTTGATGTCTTGGAGAACTTAGTAAGAATTTTTCACTGAAACACGTAGCAAAAAACATACCACTTGCTTCAGAGTAGTCTTAGGCAACGCACGGATGTCGTATGAATAGCGAGGGGGAAAAAGAGAAGACCCCTGTCAGGGTTAAAGATGGAAAGAAAGAAAGGAAAGAAAGGAGGAAGGAGCTGAGAAAGAAAGAGAAGGAAGAAAGGAAGGCAGGAAGGAATAAAGGGAGACCAGTTGTTATGGACTTCAGTAACCATGGATTCCATCTAGGAAATTCAGTCCACAGTAGGTTTTCATCTCTGCATTTTCTACCACAATCTCTCTCACCGTCACTCCCTTTCTCCTTGTCTCTCTATCTTTCTCCTTGTCTTCTATCTCTCTGTCTTTCTCCTTGTCTCTCTCTCTCTATCTATCTATCTTTTTCCTTGTCTCTCTCTCTATCTATCTATTTCTATCTCTCTAACCTTCTCCTTGTCTCTATCTCTCTATCTCTCTCTTTCTCTCTCCTTCTCCTTGTCTTTGTCTCTGTATCTCTCTCTATCTATCCTTCTCATTGTCTCCATCTCTCTATATATCTATTCTTCCCTTTGTCTCTATCTCTCTATATCTCTATTTCTCATTTCTCTCTCTTTCTCTTTCAGTCTCTCTTCTTCTCCTTGTCTCTCCTTCTCTCTCTCTCTTTCTTTCTCCTTGGCTCTCTCTATCTCTTTTTGTCTCTATCTCTTTTTGTCTCTCGCTTTCTCTCACTTTCTATCTTTCACTGTCTCCTTTCTCTATCTCCCTCTTTATCTCTTCTTTTTGTCTCTCTCACATTTTATTTTCCATCTTCCTCTGTTCTCTTTCTATAACTCTGTCTCTCTCTCTTTCACTCTTTCTCTTCTTTTTCATATCTTCTTTCTATCAACCTTTTTTCTTTTTTTTTTTCACTCACTATCGTCCCCACTGTCTCTCTTTCTCTCTCTTCACAATATTTCCCTCTCATCCTTTTGCTGCTCATCATATATTTTCTTCACATCACAACTTTCTAAACCCATTCTTTTGTGGGATTTAGAAAGAGTTTAATGTTGCTAGCGCAAAGTGGGGAGTGGATCTGTCGTAGTGAAAGAGTGTGTACAGAATAGTATTATACAGTTTTGCTGCGTCGATGGTGACAAGGTGATGTACAGAATATGATAATACAGCTATGTAATGTAAAGGATTATCATAATAACTTCCACACGTATTTTTTACAAATATTGTAGGAAGTATAAAAGAGATAGCTTTAGAGCCAGAGTGACAGCATTAACACAATTCTGGCAGCATAGTATATTTACATGCATGCATTGATGCATAAGCATTTATACATACAAGCAAATAGATAGATAGATAGATAGATAGATAGATAGATAGATAGATAGATAGATAGATAGATAGATAGATAGATAGATAGATAGCGGACTTATTTTCTTTCCCTATATTCTTACAAGTTTTGAATTATCTCCCTTAAATGTCATCCTCTCAAATCGTCCATTTTAATGAAAGCTTTATTTCCAAATTCACACATTACTTTCCTGCTGCCTTCATTTCGATATTTCTTCCCTTCTTTACACACACATTACTCCCTCTTGACTGTCAATCCGAGCTAATTGATCTCTGCTTTTCCATTCCCCATTCTGTTCTTATTATTTTTTTATCTCATTATTCCTTCCACCATTGTTTGTCACTGTTTCTTTGTTTCACTAGCAGAAGATTAAACCGGAAGTTATGCAATGAAACATTTTCAGTCTATAAAGAACATTCTAGTATTTATTTTTCAAACATTCGCTCCATTTTCCCCGTTTCCTTAGATATCATTTTGTGCTTTTACTTCATTTTTTTAAATATTTCATATATCTAATTAAGCATTCCTTCAACGCTACTGCAGCGGTGTATACAAACATAAAAATAACCATATCTACGTCCATACATACACCATACATACACATACGCGTATATGTGTTTACATGTGTGTGTGTGTGTGTGTATGTACATGCATATATGTTTATATATATTCTCATGTATGTTTGTGTGTATGTATATATATATATATATATATATATATATATATATATATATATATATATATGGTTCAAATTTATAGAAGGACAAAAGACGAAGACAGGTGTAGGAACAACAAACAAGTGTATTAGTTTGACGCTCAGGAAAAATGGTAAAAGTCTCTCACATTTCGAGCCTACGCTCTTCAACAGAAAGGAATAAGAGGAAATAAATAGAGAGAGAATGAAACCAGCATGGCGAATATATTTGTGTGCGTGTGTGTGTGTGTATATATATATATAGGGAGAGAATTCACAAAAGAAACAAAAGACGAAGACAGGTGGTGTAGACAACAAACATGTAATTAGTTTAACGCTCATATATATATATATATATATATATATATATATATATATATATATATATATATATATATATATATATATATATATATATATTATATATATTATATAATATACATCATCATCATGTCTTCTCATCACCTCTTCTTTCTCTCTCTCTCTCATTATCTGTATGTGTATATTTCTGCGCATGCGCACATATATGTATATGAGCTTGTGTACTCTCGCCAAACCGCCGTGCCAAATCGACAGCGCCCAAACAACCGCGCCCAGTCGGCTCATCCCATCTTGTGGGAATAATGTACCCGTATTTAAAGTTAACGTAACCTTATTTTGATGTAATCGTAATTGGTTTGCTGCCCATCAGATCAACACAAACTCGGCTTGATATAAACATCACTGTAAGGAAACAAAACCAACAGAGATAAGGAAAAGAGGAAGTTACCGTGTCAATTATTACTTTAGGTTTTCCCCACACAGCAAACATTATCTATACCACTTTATTTCAGTCGACTTACGCTTCCGATAACCTTCAGGTACCATATTCCTACGTATCCTTCGACTAAGGGAGGAACTCAGAACAGTGGGGAACACAGAACAGATATTCCTTTCAGAGCAATTTCAATTATCTTTTTCACTATACTTCAATTACGAACTGAGAGATTTGTGGTAAACTGAAGTATATAGGCAACCATGCTGCGAAAGAGACTACACTGGATTTACGTGTTAAATTCTCGCTTAGATTTCTCACTTACCTTTACCATCTCTCTCTCTCTCTCTCTCTATCTCTCTCTCTCTCTCTCTCTCTCTCCATTTCGCCTTTTCTCTCTCTCTCCATTTTGCCCCCCTCTCTCTCTCCATTTCGCCCATTTTCCGATTTCTCTCTTTCTTCATCCATTTATCTCTCTCTCTCTCTCTCTCTCTCTCTCTCTCTCTCTCTCTCTCTCTCTCCCTCCCTCTCTCTCTCTCTCTCTCTCCCTCTCTCTCCACTTCGCCCATATTCCGATTTCTTTCTTTCTCCATCCATTTATCTATCTATCTCTATATGTACATATATGTGTCTGTGTTTGTATGTATACATATTTACATGTGTGTGCGTATATATATATATATATATATATATATATATACGTGCGTGCGTGAGCACGTGTGCATGTGTATATGCAAGTATGTATGATGTATGTAAGTACGTACGTATGTATACGTTTGGTGGAACAAACAAGAGTAATAGAACTCAATACATAAGAGTATACATACACACAGGCACAAATGCATACGAATACATACACACATACATACACACACACACATACACACACACACACATACACACACACATACACACACACACATACACACACACACACACACACACACACATATAATACTTTCATGGGAGAGTTAAAATCTCAATCAAATCTCGAACGACCTTTGACTATCAATCTGCCATAAAAACACCCTTTGGTCATATAAAGCTACCGGACACAGGAATAGTTCCGATCGTATGCTGTAACTACTCCAAAGTTATTTCTTATGGAATCACAACTCTATTACTCTATTAAAAAATTCTTGGCTGAGCTGCGTTTATTCTTTTAGATTGACAAAATAAAAGTTGTTCGGAAATGTTCTGCATTTTTTTCCTTATTCTGATATTAAAAGAGAGGTGGGGGTTATGAAATGAAATAATAATTATATTTTAGTAGGAACAGACTGCTTAAGGAATTGTGGAAAAAATTCCTGGTAAACCATTACTCAACCCAGTGTCTGGTAGATCACTACTACTCTGTTTAACCCGATACCTTGTACATCACCCCAATTTTAGCAGATTCTTGTCGAAATGGCGGCATTACTTCAACCACTCCGATCTTGTGTTTAGATAATTCATGGAATTGTTGTTATTCGAGATTATATTCTTTTCGGTTACGCACAAGTTGTATCTTTTAGTCCCATTGATGTATGCTCCGTCAACTCCTCTGGGGTTTTCCACTTGATGTGAAAGTCAATATCATGCTTTCAAGTACCAGATGTAGCTTGATAATACGTCTGAAAGATGATGTGTAGTTGAAGTAATGCAGCGTAAATCTACCTTTCACCATACTAATGAAATTTTCATACCCAATGGTGTCGTTTGGTTTAGTAGAGCAGATATCTGCTCCATATATTATCTCCTCTGCACTGCATGACTGGTCAAGTGACATGCATTAATGTTTCTACATGTGCACTTAGCCTCTGCTAATTTTGTCGGTTTGTGTATTATAAGTCTTTCATGTTGAGAGTACATCTGTCAGTTCCTGTTAAATAGCTTTCTGTCGAAGTGTTAACGGAGAATATGCTTATCTATCAGAGCTTGGAGGTTTCTGTTTATACTTGACTTAACGTTTAAAGAAAAGGCGAGCGTAAAACCACATAATTTTATGGCTCCAGTTCCTTGCATCAGGAGGCGAGGAATGTAGGTAATCTTACCTTTGAATCTGATAGCAGCTAAATTACTCTTCAAATAAGAGGCCACCTTACCGAGGTACGAGAGTATCGTCTTACTAATCTAAGTATTATAAAACAATAGGTGAGTGGCAGGAACTAATGCATAACAATTAGTTTTTTTCTTTCATTCCATTCATTATAAGGTTTGTATATATCTACGAAATTTACGATTCTAAGGTTAATAGTGCTGGTTATTTTTAGGCCGAAATTCTTAATTGCGATAATAACATTTTCCCTAAATATAATTATATTATAAAGCATCAGCAATTAATTTTCTAAATGATTCTAGCGTGTATTCGTTTGCATACTGAGAGACATCACTCTTGCAGAAACTGACTAATTAACTTGAAATGCATGGCGTTCATGTTGTTGCTCTTCTTCTTTTTCGTCTTTTCTTCCTCTTGTTGTTGTTGTTGTTGCTGTTGTTCTTCTTCTCTTTCTCTTCCTTCTTCTTCTCCGCGTGAAATTTCAGGCCATCCCTAATCAAGCAGGCCTATGGCACACGAACTACTGGTTTCTAGTTGTGTTGCTGTCGTAGCAGACCTATGAGTAAAGCAATCTCAGTCGTGACCATCCCGTCTGATTTTCAGATGTATCGCTTCATTAACTAATGCAGATTATCGGCCGAACGACTAAGTACAGTCTACCGATCCCTCTGCATTCTCTCTCTCTCTCTCTTTCTCTCTCTCTCTCTCTCTCTATATATATATATATATTCTCTCTCTCTCTCTCTTTCTCTCTCTCTCTCTCTCTCTCTCTCTCTCTCTCTCTCTCTCTATATATATATATATATATATATATATATATATATATATATATATATAAAGATATATATATAAAGATATATATATATATATATATCTTTGTAGGCGCAGGAGTGGCTGTGTAGTAAGTAGCTTGCTTACCAACCACATGGTTCCGGGTTCAGTCCCACTGCGTGACATCTTGGGCAAATGTCTTCTACTATAGCCTCAGGCCGACCAAAGCCTTGTGAGTGGATTTGGTAGACGGAAACTGAAAGAAGCCCGTCGTATATATATATATATATATATATATATATATATATATATATATATATATATGTATGTATGTGTGTGTGTATGGTTGTGTGTCTGTGTTTGTCCCCCCCAACATCGCTTGACAACCGATGCTGGTGTGTTTGCGGTTCGGCAAAAGAGACCGATAGAATAAGTACTAGGCTTACAAAGAATAAGTCCTAGGGTCGATTTGCTCGACTAAAGGCGGTGCTCCATCATGGCCACAGTCAAATGACTGAAACAAGTAAAAGAGTATATATATATATATATATATATATATATATATATATATATATATATATATATATATATATATATATATATATATATATATATATATATATATATATGCCCTGGCATACCGTACTTTATTATATGAGATACATCGTTGCAATTGTTGTTGTTATTGTTATTTGATGTATTATTTTTGTTGTTGTTGCTGTTGTTGTTATTGGCGCTGGTGATTACGGGGGTGTTGATCGTGATAGGAATGGCAACAACGGTTTTGAGCAGTTCTTGTTAGCTCTACTTCGGTATATCTACGTACGGAATTTGTTTATTGAAGAACTATTTAGTTGCCGTTCTAATCATGCCCGTCCCCTCATTCTGAAATATGTTGGTCTAGAAATGGTTGAGATTTGGTTGATGTACTGAGTTGATTGGTCGATTAAGTAAAGATAACTTCATCAATCATATTTTTGTTAAAAACGGAACTTAATATTACAAAGGGAAACTACGCCTTTACCAAAATTATTAGCGGAACAAAAGGATTCCTTCTACGGATGAAAATCGAATTGCTGGCTTCAGTTCTTCCAGAACTTTATACGGTAATTCAATACGTTTTAGTATCAACTATAAAAAGATTTGCTGATATTGTTTTCTGTATCAGCAAACCTAGAAAGAGCTTACACATTTCCTTGAGGTTGGGTGAAACCTTTTTCGAGAAGCGAGCTGCATGAAACACGCTTTTTCATTTGGCGCACCGCACTACTAAAAAGTGTGGAGGCGCGTGGTTTAGTGGTTAAGGTGTTAGACTCATGATCGTAAGATTGTGCTTTCGATTCCTGGACCGGGACCGGATGATGCGTTGTGTTCTTGAGCAAAACACTCCATTTCACGTTTCTCCAGTCCATTCAGCTGCGACGGACTAGCATCCCGTCCAGGTGGGGGATTTTATACGCCATGGAAACCGGGAAAACCGGCCCTTATGAGCCTGGCATGACTCGACAAGGTAACTCCACCTTTACCTTTACTATTAAAACGTACAAGGCAATGTTTCGTTAGGAGTGCCATTAAGGTCGTGTGGGTTGCAGGTTACTCGTAACTATGCCAAACTAGTGTGTTTGTCTGAAGTCAACGTATTTCGGATCTGCTACAATTTATATGCTTTCATGTTCTATACTGTCGAGAAACGTTTATGCAACTCCACATTCTACAATGTTATGTTTCTCTCCAAATTTCTATTTCTGCAATCTGCTTACTGTTATGTTCTATAAGCTACAAATCTATATATTTCTCTGCAACATGCAACCCTCTATATTGTCAACAATCTATAAATTCCCCATGCTTCATTGCATATTACAAAATTTTGTTTCTCTTCAGACAACACACTTTCAAACTTCCATACATCTTCCGGGCTTCCATACGTCTCAATGCCTACACGCTTCAATGCATCTTTATCGTCTACAAATTTCCATCTTTCTCTAAACTTATAAAATTTCCCATGTTCATTACAATCTACAGACTTCTTGCGTGTCTATCGCCTACAGCGGTGTTTCTCAACCATTTTTCTGCCAGTAGACCCCTTTCTTTCCTGTTTTACTCAACTGGACTTCCATCGGCACATCGATTTATAAAAAATATCCTACTATATTTTTATAATTAAATATAATTAGAAATTGTATTTTTAAAACATTTAAATATCTCGTACATATAACCAATTTATTGCACATATATTTCAACAAGAAAACTTTATATGAACCCCCAAGGACCATATGGAGCCCGTTCGAGAATCCGTGGTCTACTGACTTCCATGTTTCTCTACCATTTACAGAAGTCCGTGTCTCTACAACATACAGACTTCTGTGGCTCTTTGTCATCCACAAACGTGAACGTATCTTTACAATCTATAATTTTGGATGTCTCCTTAAATCTATAAACTTGTATGTCTTTTCAACCTACTTATTGTTATGTTTCTCTAGTCTTGGAATAATCTATGAAACTCCAGGATATATATATATATATATATATATATATATATATATATATATATATATATATATATATATATATATATATATATATATATATATATATATCATTGCTTTAACTCTCTGACCACGGAGAGCTTGGTTCGTTTTATCGTGTTCAGAAATAGCAACTGAATGTTCCTCAAATCAAACACTGTGACGTTTTAAAAACGGAAAGACAGTCGAAAATATTAGCCTTAGATACATTACGCCTGAGAAACAAAAGATGAGATGGTAACGGCTGGGATAGTTTTGATCGCGATTCTGCTAAATCAAACAGTTGATTTGAAGCTTAAGGGCAACAAAATCAACAATAACAGTTACACTCAAATTTGCATCACCAGATGATCTTGACTGGATATTGACTAATATATAAGCGGAGGGAAAGCATGCGTGGTTTGGGTTCACTGAAGCTGATGAGAACCAACAGAGTTGAAATCACGAACTTTCATTTCTCAAATCCGTTTTTTTTTTCTTCTCCCTCAAGAATTATTTTAAGCCAAATCTTAATATATGTATTCTTATCTCTAACTCCTTATTCCATATTTTCGTGTTTTCCCGATGAATTCAAAGAGAAATCAAACTGTGTTACTCCAGCCTTTGATCTCTCTCACTTTCTCTTTCTCTCTCAATTTCGTCTCTCTTTCTTTCTCTCTCTTCTTCTTCTCTCTCCCGCTCTCTCTCTTTCTCTCTCTTCTTCTTCTCTCTCCCGCTCTCTCTCTTCTACTTCTCTCTCTCGCTCTCACTTTCTCTCGTTGTCATTCTGCTTAGTTTTGGAAATTCTTTAATGGAAAATTAAACATCTTGAAGGATTAAGTGGTATTAATGGGCAACATTAGAAAAAGGTTCTGCATGCATTTATACGTACGTGTACGCGCATGCATGCCTCTATATAAGGGGGGAGAGAGAGAGTGTGTGAGAGAGAGAGAGAGAGACAGAGGTATGTGTGTGTCTACTTATGTATTTATGCATGCACGTACGCACATATCTATCAATGTGTGATTGGGTTAATATATATATGCGTATATATGTGTATATATGTATATATATATCTATGCATGTATTTATATATATAAATATATATATATGTATATATATATATATATATATATATATATATATATATATATATATATGTATATGTATATATATAAATGTATATATACATGTATATATATATACATGTATATATATGTATATATATGTATATATATGTATATATATATGTATATATATATATATATATATATATATATATATATACACACATATACTACACATGTAAGTGCACGTATATGTATACAAGAGAGTGGTAAGTAGGTAGGTTGATGGAGAGGTAGGTAGGTAGGTAGGTTGATGGAGAGGTAGGTAGGTAGGTAGGTAGAGTGACATACAGACACATTGTGCTCTTCGTTCCTGCTTGCTCTCCCTCCCCCCTCACCTCCTACCCTGTGCCCCAGTAAAACTAACCGTAGTAGCTCTGAAGCTATCTGTTATACATGTGACTGATCAATAATGTTGTGATTGATTAGAGAAGATGGGGGGAGGTGATTGCTGTGGCGGAGTGGGGGGAGGGAAGGCGTAGGAAGCGGCGGCGGTGGAAGAGGGGGAAAGAAAAAAGGAGTAGAAGTGATGTTGTGGTGGGGTTGGGGTTAGGGTTAGGGTGGGAGGATGCAGGGTTAATGTGATGGGGGGGGGAAGGAGGGAAAGAGATGTGAGAGCGATGTGAATGATATGATGAGAAAGATATATATATATGCATATGAGTGAGGGGGGGGCAAAGACACAGTTATGAGAGAAAGAGAGAAAGAGGAGAGAGGAAAGAGAGAATGAGAGAAAGAAAGACACAGAGAGAGAGAGAGAAATGGGAGAGAAATGGGAGAGAGGTGAACGAAAAAGGAATGATGTGATGAGATATATATATATATATATATATATATATATATATATATATATGTAACAGTGAAGGGTTAAAAAAGACGCAGTTATGTGATAAGGGAGAGAGAGAGAGTGAGATGACAAAGAGACAGAAATAGGAGAGAGAGAAAGAGAGATGAGAGAGAAAGGCAGAGAGATGATAATGAGAGAAAGATGACAAAAGAAAAAGAGAGACGTTTGATATAAATAGATAGAGAGAGAGAGAGAGAGAGAGAGAGAGAGAGAGAGAGATGGATAGATAGATAGAGTGAGAAAGAGAGAGATAGTGAGAGAGACAGACAGACATGTTTGTAAGAGAATGAAGAGACATAGGGGAGAAGAAGAGATGAGAAAAGAGAAAGAGAAATGATAAGAGAAGTGAACGATGGTTTGGAGAGAGAGACAGACGATGGAAAAGAGACAAACAGACAGACAGGCAGGCAGGCAGACAGACAGATGCGAGATAAATTGTGAGGAATAAATATAAAAGCTTTAAAGGAGAAGGGAGAAGGGAAGTAGTAGTGGTAGTAGTAGTAGTAGTAGTAGTAGTAGTAGTAGGAGGAGGAGGAGGAGGAGGAGGGGGGGGGGACGATATTGAAACAAGATATGCGAGTAACTGATAGAGAGGGTGGTGGTGGTGTTGGTGACGGCGGTGGTGGTGAGTCGTAGATGTCATAGAGGAAGAAGGAAGAGAAAGAGAAAGAGGATGAGGAGAACGAAGGGGTAGGAGAAAGAGCGGTAATGGTGGTGGTGGTGGTGGGATTATTATTATTATTATTATTATTATTATTATTATTATTATTATTATTATTGCTAGTAGTAGTAGTAGTAGTAGTAGT
>NC_142940.1:55317260-55319760 GCF_046866305.1 Octopus bimaculoides | reverse complement strand
TAAGATCGACATAAACCCAAATTCCGTTTAGAAAGGCCAAGTGAATACCGGCTTCATATGTTAAAGTAACAGACAAAAATGGGTCGTATTACAATACGTACATTCCATGAAATACTGTAAAAGATGGGTTAGTTTAGTTTTAGCATCATTTATAAAATATGGTATTTGTAATACCTTGATGATACTGCAGACGGTATGTTTTTAAAAGAAAATATTGGTGGTGCTGATCCCATTGCAAGCAGATCCACTGATAAAAAGAATAACATGGATGCCAGAAGCGAGAAGTTTCATGCCTCAATGAGTTGGTATGCCAAGGTCTAACGATGACGATTTTCTAAGTTATAGTCTTTTATCTTTTGCTTGTTTCAGTCATTAGACTGCGGCCATGCTGGAGCATCGCCTTGGAAGAATCTTAGTCGTACGAATCAGCCCAAGTATTTATTTTAAGTCTGGTACATATTCTATCGGTCTGTTTAACCGAACCGGTAAGTTACGGGGACATAAGTATACCATCTGTTATCAAGTGGTGGTCACACACACACACACACACACACACACACATACATACATATATATACATTCATATATATATATACATGCATGCGCACACACACATACACACACATGCATATATATATATATATATATATATATATATATATATATATATATATATATATATATATCGGCTTCTTTCAGTTTCCATCTACCGAATCCACTCACAAGGCTTTGGTTGGCCCTAGGCTATAGTAGACGACACTTGCCCAAGGTGCCTTGCAGCGAGACCGAACCCGAAACCATGGTGGTTAACTAAATGTTCGTGGTACTTCTTTTCTGAACATGTTTTTTTTTTTTTTTTCCTTACATTTATCGCACGTTGTCGCTTCCTATCGCTGAAATATCTTAACACGACTCCGCTTCAGAGCAGCGCAGTTGTGTGTGTGTGTGTGTGTGTGTGTGTGTGTGTGTGTGTGTGTGTGTGTGTGTGTGTGTGTGTGTGTGTGTGTGTGTGCGTGCGCGGGGGGCGGATTTCTTTATAGTTTCGTTAAGTGAATCACCAAAACGATGTGAGACTCATATTTTCCCCTCTGATGTTTTATGTTGCTGCGATCTGCCAACATTGTGTAAAACCATCGCCATTGTTTCGTTGTCAAGTATTTGCAATGTGACTGACCGACGACTGATTGTGTCAACATTCCTTTTAATATTTCAAAGAACATTTCTTTTTTTTTCTTTTTTTTTTTTTCATTTACTGTTAGATAATAAACAAATGTCTCTTAAAGGGAAAACCGTTGGTAAATAATGTAAAACGTATATCAGACGTGGGTTACATACAACAGGCAGAGTGAGTTTGGACAGTCGTGCCTTACACGCCGGGAAATACAACACATCGTGTATGTATATATATATATATATATATACATATGTCTGTATATGTATGTATGTATGTATGTATATTTATATATATATATGTGTGTGTGTGTGTGCGTATGTATGTATATATGTAAGTATATATATATATATATATATATATTATCTACATGCATGTGAAGGCACATACATACCTCAGTGGGTACAGCGTCGAACTCACAATCATGAGGTAGTGAGTTCGATTTCCGGACTGGACTATGTGTTGTTTCCTTGAGCATGACACTTTATTTCACGTTGCTCCAGTTCACTCACCTGTAGAAATGAGTCACTGGCGTCAAGCTGTATCGGCCCCTTTGCCTTTCCCTTGGATTACCTCAGTAGCATGGAGAGGTGAGACTGGTATGCATGGGCGACTGCTGGTCTTCCATAAACAACCTTGCTCGTGCAATCCCATGGTCATTCATGACCGAAGAGGTCATTACCCTTACCGTCCATGTGTGTGTGTGTGTGTGTGTATATATATATATATATATATATATATATATATATATATATATATATATATATATATGTATTTATTACTCTTTAATAAAAATAGTAATCACAGTGACTTCGAAGTTTCGACCAGCTAGGCCATCAGTCCGATGGCTTAGAAGGCCGAAACTTCGAAGTCACTCTCAATAATATTCGTCTTTAAGAATAATAAATTTGTACTCTACAAAAGTATGGAGTAACCCTTCAGGTTAATGTAAAACTGTTTTTAGTATAACTGAACATGAAAACAAACATTAATACATGTATGTCTATATGTATGCGTGTATGTACGTATTCGTGTGTGTGTGTATGTGTGTGCGTCTGGGTGTGTAAGAGGCCTCATAAGACCTCATAAGCACTAACCTGAGACACAGCAGATCGAGCATCTATCACTTAACGATTACATTAAAGGCTGCCTGTCAGTCACAACCTCCATCTGTTCGACTGCTTCTCTTTCTAATAATAGGTATTTCTATTTTTTACTGCTGTTTTTTTTTATTCCAAGTACATTATAGAACCGCCGATAGTGCGTATAAAATAATTACTCACTAAAAAGAATACATTTCCAATTTCTTTCTGAAAGAATTTTAGAACA
>NC_142940.1:55304760-55307260 GCF_046866305.1 Octopus bimaculoides | reverse complement strand
TTTTTCTAACGTCTCTGTTGATTTTTCCCCCTCATCGGTTTCTGTCCTTGCTTTACGACCATGCTACAGCGCCGCCTCCGGCAGTTTCAGTCGAGATTATCGATCTACGAAGTTATTATTTATCTGGTTATTATTTCATCGATATCTGTTCAGCGCATAGCTAAGTCATATTTTGATGTGCGCCACCTGATGCAACCTTTCCAAAAAGTATGCACATACACATACATATTAGAGACTGTGTACAAACATACATACATACACATACTTGCATGTGCATGTATGTATATATATATATATAAATATATATATATATATATATATATATATATATATATATATATATATATATATATATATATAGAGAGAGAGAGAGAGAGAGAGAGAGAGAGAGAGTTATTAATATTTCTAAGTCTCTCTAAAGGAGACTACGGCAGCGGTACTGGAAATTAATAGTTATCGCCAAGCCAACATGGCAGTCCCAAAATTAGGACGAAAGCTGCCGTGAATTAGCTCCAAGAAGCCATCGCCTCTAGCTAGCTATGTGACACACGAAACCTGTGTCATTTATATATATATAAACAAATAGTAAATGAGTATATGCATATATACGTACAGGTATGTGCATACCGACATCCACCTGTATGTATAGGTGCATATCTGGGTACAGGACATTGCAAACGAAACGTAGACAAGAAAACACACAAGCCACATAGAGAACATTTTCCTTCATCAGCTACCCCCGTATATATATGTATGTATGTATGTATGTATATACACACACAGAGATGCATAAATATATGCACACATCTATATAAACGTATGTATATATTTGTATGTATACATACACACACACACAGGGTGAGAGTGAAAGAGATAGATAGATAGATAGATAGATAGATAGATAGATAGATAGATAGATAGATAGATAGATAGATAGATAGATATCACAACAGTGTAAAACTAAGCTTGTACTCTGTCGCTATTTGGAGTGATGACACGTGAAGAAAAACGATAATGAGAAATTCAGGAGAAATCTTACATTTTTTAATTAGTATCGTTATTAACTCTAATTAATCAATTAAGATGCCTTTCCTCAACATCAACAATTTACTACAAGTGTATGTCAGCAGCTACACACATAAACACACGCACGCACAGAAACTTACACGTATTTCCACTCACATATAAATGTTTATATCTACACACACACACTAACAGATAGATAGATAGATAGATAGATAGATAGATAGATAGATAGATAGATAGATAGATAGATAGATAGAAAAGCGAGAGTGACAGTGGGAGAAATCACTTCTGGCGACTTACCCTCACAGCAACACACACAATCACAACAGTATTCTCACAGTTACCTCCCTTGTAACTCAAGCTCGATGATTCCTCGTTTCCTATCTTTATAGTTCACGTGTACCAGCTGGGAATGGTCTATCTTACAAAGAATGTTACATGCTTACATTTTCACGGCCAGCCCTTCCTTTGTCCTCCTTTTCCTGTAAGGGTCAAAGACTTACCAGGAACATACCTCTTTCTAGCTTCTCCTTCAGGGTTGCGATCGTAACAGAAATCAACAAAATATTACTCACCTACGCAGTTTTCTGATTCTCAGACCGGCGGAGATAGGAAAGCCGTTCGCTTCACAGATCGAAATCGTTTCGCGTCGCTAACCTAAAGAATTGTTCATGCTGTTGTTGTAGTTGTTGTTAATATTATTATTATTATTATCATCATCATCATCATCATTATTATTATTATTATTATTATTATTATTATTATTATTATTATTATTATTATTATTTATGTAACTAATCTAATTTCACTAAGATAAGCCTGTCAGCTATAATCTTCATTTAACCGTTCGTATTAATCTACATTTTTATTTTCTCTTATAAGTAAGCCTATGTGTGTGTGTGTGTGTGTGTGTGTGTGTGTGTGTGTGTGTGTGTGTGCGCGTGTGTGTGTGTGTGTGTGTGTGTGTGTGCGTGTGTCTGTATATAAGAGTAAGTATGCGTGTGTGTATATATATATATACACACACACATATAAGTATGTATATTCATAGACATGCATACATACATCCATACTTACATACATACATCCATACATTGATAGATAGATAGATAGATAGATAGATAGATAGATAGATAGATAGATAGATAGATAGATAGATACCGGTATGTACATATACATACATGTGTTCGCGCGTATGTGTGTGAAGGGAGTAATGATATTGGAAAAATTCCCCAGGGTGTCTTCTGCATAAAGAATATATACTTAAGTGCACGCTACCGTACAAAAGGTGATGTACGGAAAGTAATTTTCCACCGAAGCATGTCCAGGGTTGTCGTTATGGCTGCCATATATCGACTCTACTCTTCCGCTACCATACACTGTACGAGTATACCTCCGTTTAATAATTTATGTCATTGGAATTTTTGGTTTTCTGTTTTATCTCTTTTGAGAATAATCTCCATTAATGTTAACG
>NC_142940.1:55298609-55304260 GCF_046866305.1 Octopus bimaculoides | reverse complement strand
ATATATATATATATATATATATATATATCTATATATATATATATATATACTATATATATATATACTATATATGATATATATATATATATATATCTATATTATAATATATATATATATATATATTATATATATATATATATATATATATATATATATATATATATATATATAATATATATATATATATATTCTATATATATATATATATATATATATATATATATATATATATTATATATATATATATATATATATATATATATATATATTATATATATATATATATATATATATATATATATATATATATATATATATATATATATATATAATATATATATATATAGTATATATATATATATATATATATATATATATATATATATATATATATATATATATATCTATATATATATGATATATATATATATATATATACTATATATATATATTATATATATTATATATATATAACTTTATAGTCATTCGTCGATTACGACGATGTGTGTTCTAGTTGATCCGATCAATGGAACAGCCTGATCGTGAAATTAACGTACAAGTGGCTGAGCAATACACAAACGCGCGTATTCTAAACACAGTTCTTATGGATATCCAGTATGCCACAGAATGTGACAAGGCTGCCCCTTTGAACAACAGGTCTCGAGGCTACAGTAGAAGACATTTGTCCAATGGACTGAACCTGGAACCATGTGGTTGGGAAACAACTTCTTCCCACACAACCACGCTTGCAGTGGTGTTTTTATTACAAGATTATAGGAACCGCCATTTCGTACGCTATATAAGCACCTCTGGGTGATTTTTAACTGCCAGCTCCTTAGCATGAAACTCTGGGCTTTCGAATAACCCATTCCGTATTCTTAGCTAATAAATGATATTGTGTGTGTGCGCGCGTGTGCATGTGTGCGTGTGTGCGTTTGTGTGATGTGCGTGTTGTGTGTCGTTTGCTTGTCAGTCAGCCGATTGTGTGCCTTGTAATTGACTGATCGATCAGAATTAACAACAGAAGCAGCAGCAGCAACGACATCATTAATAATAACACAACAGCAGCAGCAGCAACGATATCATTAATAATACTTTTCTCCATTTCTTCCAATAAATAATTCTATTTTAAAATCCTCCGCCATCTTTCAAAAATTTTAAGTGTTAATGCGTCAGATTATTTATCGTCTGCTTCATGAAAGTACCAGAAATGGCGGTTCATAATGGCTATTTTAAGGAGCTGTTCTCTCTACTTAGAGCGACAAACAGGTCACTTCAAGTGGAAGCAACGAATAAAATGCATCCTTCTAGATCTTTTCTAATCAATTTTCCCTAAAACGAATCATCCCGTCCGTCCCTTATTAGACGTTGCCTTCTGTAACTCACTGATAACAATATGGTGGATGATGAAACGCGTCGGCGAGTGGATGGTGACAGAGTTGGAATATTTCTCACTGAATAATGCAAATGTTTTTGGCAAGAGTCCTTAACGTAAATAGCGTTTCTTAGTTCTTTTGAACGATAAACAATTATAACAACAACAATATCAAAATTACAACACGATCGACATTGTCAAAGATGGGGAAGGTAGAAAAGGTAGACATTAACGGTAATGGTGGTGGCGGTAGTAATGAGAAGGCGGAGGAACAACAGTTCAATTATAAAATATCGTTAAGTGTCGGCTACCGTATTTAATATAGCGAGCAGAAAATAACGTTTAATCAATCAAACTCGTAGCTGGAATGAGAAGAAATGTTATTAGCGCTACTGAAAATTACACTCAAGAGGAAAAAGGGAGAGAACTTCCAAGGTTTTATGTAAATTAAATAAATATACGCAGTGTTGTAACGAGTCAGATCTTTTGTTGCAAAAGTAACAACCTTGGATTATGTTTCAGTTTTATCAGAAGTCTTCGGCAAAGCATAGACTACACAGAGGTATATATACACATATATATGCATATGTGTGGATGGATGATGGATGGCTATATACGCGCGCACATACACATATACATACAAACATACATACATACATACATACATACACACATAACTGTTATGTTCCTGCCGTAGGGCTTCACTCCACACACGCCAGCTTAATTTAATTCGTCTTTAGTCGAAAGACACTGTTGTTATTGTTTTGTTGCTTGTATATGTAATGTGTGTAACATTTCTCCGAGCTCGAATGACGATAGAAGGCTCCGAATGACCCGTCCTTGTTTTTTCTTGTCCTTTGCATCGTCTAACTGTCCGGATGTTTTGTTGTCGCCTGCTACGTTCTTGGTCCATTTATATATATATATATATATATATATATATATATATATATATATATATATATATATATATATACATACATTTATATAATTAAGGATAAGATCGATATTTAAAATATTGATCTTATCAAGTGGTCAGCATGGGAATAAAAACCATCAAAGGTAATAATTATTTAAAATTATAATACAGGGTATCAAGAGATACCACCACGCTGAAAAAATAGCAGTCAAATCCTGACTCTAAAACCACAATAAATGCGGACATTTATTGTGGTTTTAGAGTCAGGATTTGACTGCTCTTGATACCTTGTATTATAATTTATATATACATACATATAGCGGCGTACGTACACACTTGGAAAACACCACAGCGCTTTCAAAGTGTATTTAGAAAACTAAGAGATGAACTAGAGACCGCTAGAATTTCATCGGAATAGTTTCATAGAGCACAGGTACTGGAGAATGGATGAAAGATATATGACTTTTGACCTAGAGAGAAGCTGCATATCAACCGCTATCCGATCACAATCCGAAACAAACAGAATTAGCTAACTCGATATTCAGGCATACGTCCAAATTTTCTATGAGATTTTCAAAGAAGACACCCCGGACTGATGCGTGACAAATGACAACCAGCGATCCACACCGCTTACGTCACCTTGTGTCACCTTCTTACATTGTAGCCTACTGATCTGTATGATTGACGAACAAAGGAAAACTCAGATTGACTACGTAATCTCGGTTTAGTTTGCATAAATTACCAATATACATGTGTGAATATATTTATGTATGTATATATGGATGTCTGAATATATGTATATGTATATACAATGTATGTATATATGTCGCATATATCTATGTGTGTATTTATGCAGGTATGTATGCATGCACATATGTATGTATTTATGAATGTATGTATTCCTACCATGTACGCATGTATATGCGCGTACGCATATATACAATGTTAGGTCACGAAAGATGTAATACACACCCGCATTAAGAATGACTATATACCTAAACACCTAAGCAACTAGAAACCTCTATTCACAACTTATATCATTCGATACTTCCCTATTTTCTCCTTTTTAACCACCAATCCCTACATTACGTACACAATCCCACGCCCTTCAATTTTTGCACATATTTATTTATTCAATTCAAAATCAGATAAATTGTTTGGACCTCACTAATTATTGAGATCAAAATGCCGTTTATAGAAGGGGTTGGAGCAAACGAAAGCTACGTGTTTCATTAGAACGTTAATGAAAATCTTAGAATTAAACCCTCCTTAACACGCCCCACTTAATATTAGATTAAAATCTTTATAAAGTACATCGTCAAACATAATCAACGTCAAAATGTGCGTGTGTATATGCATGTGTGTACACACACGAGCGCGTGCACCTACACAAACGCACACACACGTATATATGTATGAATAAAACATATACATACATACATACATATACATATATATATATATATATATATATATATATATATATATATATACATATATATATATATACATATATATATATATATATATACATATATATATACATATATATATATATATATATATATATATCCATATACATACGTATTTATATATAAATATATATAGATATGTATGTATATTTATATGTATATATGTATTCACATATACATACATATATATGTATATATGTATATATGTATGTGTATATACACATATATATATATATGTATATATACATATATATATATACATATATACATATATATATATATATATATATATATATATATATATATATATATATATATCACATACGTATATACATGTGTGTGTGTATGTGTGTGTGCGCAAGCATATGACCATATATAAATATATATACACACACATGTATATATATGCGTGTGTGTATGTGCGGGTGTGTGTGTATGTGTGTGTATCACACTGTTTATCCTAAATGTGACCCCTTCCATGCCCCCAAGACGTTATTTAACCCTGTGACGCAATTACTTTGTAATCTTTGTACCCGTTTCTCAGATTTCAAGCCCAACCATTTCTTCTAACAAACCGGATGTCAAATAACTATTCAGTAGATAGGTCTTCTTATAGACAACCTTTTCAGCTCCCTTTCTTTTAGTTTTGGTAGGAGATGGTGAGTCTTAGTTAAAGTGTTGGGGTATTGGTCACGAATTCGTGAACAAATCATATCAAACCGGAACTAGGATAGGGGGTTAATTTTAGTATATATATCCAGTTATTACGTCCTTTAGCCAAGCTAACAAAATACACAAATACACAGGCTTATCTGATAAACACATCCACTTTCACAAACACAAATACACAACACGCCTACATGTGTACGATCATAAATGCACGTAGACATGCATGTGTATGGTGTGTGTGTGTTGATATGTATAGTGAAGGCATGTGGTTAAGTGGTTAGAGTTTTAGACTCGTGATCGTAAGGACTGTGGTTTTGATTTCTGGACTTGAGCAATACACTTCATTTCACATTGCTCCAGTCCACCCAGCAGATAAAAATGAGTATTCCTGCAACAGACCGGCCTCCCGTCCAGCGCTCTCTCTCTCTCTCTCTCTCTCTCTCCTCTCTCTCTCTCTCTCTCTCTCTCTCTTTCTCTGTCTTTGTTTTAGCTCTTCAAAAGCAGCACTACACAGAGTACTATTTCTCAAAATATTGTATGCGCAAAATATTTGAGTCGTGACATGGTAGGAGAAAGCACCGTAGAAAGGCGAAGCATGTGAGAGGGGGAAAATGCTGGGAAAATATATACGATTCTGTACCAATTAGGAGAGTCGAGAAAGAGTTTAAAATAGATAGTGAGGATGGAGTGAAGTTGAATAAAACATATTATGAAATAAGTATTGCACAGGTTATTTAAAGGCGACAACTAGGGGGTATTTGAAGTCTATGGGCGAAATGTATCCTCTAAAAGTATTTACCTGGTTCAAGGATACACACACATACATGCACACAAATACACATGCACACACACACACACACATATGTATCAATTTTGGCAAAACAATTCTTCGTAAGTACAGTATTTGAAGAAAAATTTTCTCAAAAATGATAAACTTTTTTTTTTTAAATCTTAGAAAAACAGAATGACGTGATTTTTTTTGCAAAGAATTTTTCGTATTGTGTGAGCAAACGCTAATTTAACAAAACCGCTTACACACACAATTCGAAATGTTCCTTCCAAAAGCTTTGTGTCGTTCTGTTTTTCTAAAGTTTCTTTTTAAGTAATATTTTTAATAATTTTTCCTTTAGCCTTCTTCATATATATATATATATATATATATATATATGTATATATATATATATATATATATATATATATATATATATATATATAT
>NC_142940.1:55288609-55296109 GCF_046866305.1 Octopus bimaculoides | reverse complement strand
CAACATTCCAGATATCAGGTGCCCAAAACCAGTCTTCACTTGGTCCAAAGCTGCAACTTTCCTCAAAATGACGAACTGCAGGAATAACTATAATGATGATAGTCCCCTACTAAGTTACGCCATCAAATATCTTTAGTTTGTTTTTGAAGCTGCTATTTACGGTACCTTACATTCCCCATACGGTAGGATAGTTAATACCAGCAAACTAACCCACCCACACAAGAACCACTAAAAAAATTACACCAATTACTTACTTGTCCATCACTTCAACACATCCCTATACATTTCATATCAAATTCTGGCATCTTCTTTCTTTTCCCTAACTCCCTCTCCAAAAGTTCTCTCTTATTTACACCTTATTTCATCCTCTACCTACCCAACAACCTCACCGGCACCAATAATATTGGGTTCAGATATCTGGCGAGAGAACACGAACTATTTAGTGCCACAGTTTTGTCTACATTAAAAGATTATAACTTCCGCCTGATCCGACTTCCGGTAGAATCAACTAGGGAGTTCTGTCTTTCTCCCTGCTACACAGTATTTCCGGTTCGCCAGATAGAAACAAAATTACTGTAAACGTTAAGAGCTTTGGCAGATTATAGGAATCTGTCGAGGTTTATATTGCTACAAATGCTGAGATACTGGTGTTTGATCTACCGCTGTATCAACGATGGTACGACAAGTGAACGAGGAAGCCTTTACGGGTCAGCTTGGACCGCTAGAAAGAGAAGCATCAAACATTCATCAGCTATACATCCGAGCGTTTAAAATAAAGCTGGGACACATAGAATAACGTAGCCCTAGATACACTATGCTTGAATGAAATCAGAATTTTCTTCATCAAAGGGTCGGCCGGTGCTAAGCAGCAATTATTTGCACAAGAATGGATCCCCTAAACCGAACGTTCTGCGGAAGAATAACTGGGCAAAGAGATGTCCTGAAGGATCTAGGACCAGTAGTAATTGCAGCAGCAGCAGCAGCAGCAGTAGTAGTAGTAGTAGTAGTAGTAGTAGTAGTAGTAGTAGAAGCAGCAGTAGCAGTAGCAGTAGTAGTAGTAGTAGTAGTAGAAGCAGCAGCAGCAACAGCAGCAGTAGCAGTAATAGTAGTAGTAGTAGTAGCAGTAATGGTATTAGTAATTGTAGTAGTAATAGTAGTAGTAGTAGTAGTAGTAGTAGTAGTAGTAGTAGTAGTAATAGTAGTAGCAGCAACAGCAGTAGCAGTAATAGTAGTAGCAGCAACAGCAGTAGCAGTAATAGTAGCAGCAACATCAGCAGCAGCAGCAACAGGAGGAGGAGGAGGTGGAGGAGGAGGAACGGGTTAAGCGTTTGTTTGCTCGTTGCATCACATAAGCATAGAACGTGCGCCTGTCCCTCCACCGACGCAGTCCAGACAATGTCAGAACGTTGTCGAGTATGGCGTCTAATGGATGCCTTAAAGGGCGCTTGGTTCGTTACACATCGCTAACTTAGCATTGTGTCACCAATATTTCAGTGACCCGGCAGACCTAGCTTGAAATAATTACTATTATACACAAAACCATGACTCTCTTTCTCACCCACCCCTTTCTCTATGTGTGTGTGTGTATGTGTGTGTGTGTGTGTGTATGTGTGTGTGTGTGTGTGTGTGTGTGTGTGTGTGTATGTGTATATGACCTAAAGAAGTAAAAGATTAAAGACATCTAAATATTCTTTTCTACTTTAGGCACAAGGTCCAAAATTTTGGGGGAGGGGGCCAGTTGATTAGATCGACCCAGTATACAACTGGTACTTAATTTATCGACCCCGAAAGCATGAAAGGCAAAGTCGACCTCGGCGGAATTTGAACTCATGACGTAAAGACAGACGAAATATCGCAAAGCATTTCGCCTGGCGTGCTATATATATATAAAGTGTAGTATATTGCCACTTAAGTGTGGCTGACCCCTAGGGGTGGATGTTACTGTTGCTTTTAGCCCCAGGAGGACATCTCCTCCAGCTGGCTTATCGACACACGGTTGTGTCCTGTTTGCCAAGGGTAGTTATCCCTCTCACCAACATCTTTTATCTTTTACTTGTTTCAATCATTAGACAGCAGCCATGCTGGAGCACCACCTTTGAGAAATTTTAGTCGAACGAATCGGCTCTAGTACTTTATTATTATTTATTTTTAAGCCTGGTACTTATTCTATCGGTCTCTTTTGCCGAGACAAAAACACACAAACACCGGTTGTCAAGAGGTAGTGGAACAAGCACAGGCACAAAGATACACACACGTACGTATGTGTGTGTGTGTGTGTGTGTGTGTGTGTGTGTGTGTGTGTGTGTGTGTGTGTGTGTGTGTGTGTGTGTATACACTTACATACATTTTACCTTTTGTTTCCATAAACCCTATGTCAGTAAGTACTTTAAAGTATAATGTGTCCTGAGGCGGCTGTTATTTAGAAAAAATGTATAACGTTGAGGTGTGTATAATGTAGAATTACAGGATGTGTAAATGAGATTGAGAGCAAAATTTCAATAACACATACACCTGAGAGTAAAGCGATGGGAGTGGGGGGCTTATTACTGCAACTTCTGTCTCTAGATGGAATTGAGTTATCAGGGTTTCCTGGCTAATCACCGCTTCCACTTGTACGGTGTCTCTAATACTTAGTTGCATTTTCTATTTCTTCCTCTTCTTCTTTCCTTTATTTATCTATCTGTCAATCTATCTAATTAACTGTCTGTACGTCTACCTACCCACATACCTACCTACCTATCTATGCATCTATTTATCTATTTTTCCATCCATCAGTCCATTCTATCTATCAACCTACCTTGCATGGCACCTTGGGCAAGTGTCTTGTACTATAGCCTCAGGCCAGCCAAAGCTTCGTGAGTGGTTTTAGTAGACAGAAACCGAAAGAAGCCCGTCGTATATAAAAGTGTGTGTGTGTATTTGTCCCCCACACCGCTTCACAACTGGTGGTGGTGTGTTTACGTCACCGTAACCTAGTGGTTCGGCAAAGAGACCAATAGAATAAGTACAAGGCTTTGCAAAAAGCAAAGAATAAGTACCGGGGACGATTAGTTCGACTAAAATTCTTCAAGATGGTGCCCCAGCATGGCCACAGTCTAATGACTGAAACAAGTAAAAGATAAAAGATATAGATACACACACACACACACACACACACACACACACACACACACACACAAAGCGGAAGGAGAAGAATGAAAGAGAGAAAGACAGAGAGCTTTAAAGAAGCGAAAATGTGAGATATAATGAGGACTTTCTGTTGTCTAGCTGAGCAAGAGATTATTTTTATACACCCTAGTTCTCACACACACACACACACACACACCAAACACAACAACAAACGTGTGAGTGTGTCCGTATGTCTACGAGTGTTGCTGTGTGTATTAAAACGTTTGGAAGAGTTGTGGGTTTGTGTGTGAATTTTAAAATCTCTCTCTATTTCTTTCTCTCCCTCTCACTCTTTCATTCTTCCTTTTCTCTCTCTCTCTCTCTCTCTCTCACTCTCTCTCTCACTGCCTCTCCCCACCCAAGTCACTCTTCCATTTAGCGAATCTCGTTTAAGCAGCCTTGACATTGTGTTCATACGATGTCTAAGGTAGATGATCTAACTAACCGACAGTCGACTAACTGTTCGAATTAAACCTTATCTTCCCCTCAAAACAACTCATAATTGTTTCCCAATTTCTCTTCGTATTTTTCTTCTTTTACTGTGTTTTTTAACATTTTTATTCTCTCTCTCTCTCTCTCTCTCTCTCTCTCTCTCTCGTCCTCTCGTCATTTCTCTCAAGTTCTTCTTGCGTCTCTTCCACGTATTATTTTATCGTCTGCTTCAGTTTCTCAACTGTAGCCAAACAAATGTAATGAGCGTCGTGACAAAATCTACAAATAGAAGAGAGAGAGAGAGAAAGAAAGAGAGAGAGAGAGAGAGAGAGAGAGAGAGAGAGAGAAGATAAAAAAAAAAACAAAGATAAATATTTCTAACATAAAACTAAACAAAGTAATAACCAAAAAACGAAAAATAAAAATGGATAAAAAACCATGACCTAAGCGGTGCTTTCAATAAGCTGTGTATGCTTGAATGTAATTTAATCTACCTCGTGGCTTTTCTTGTTTTTCTCTCCTTCACGGCCACTTAACAATACTGCTACTGACTTTCACGCCTCCTTTTGTAGAGAGTTACTTATGCTCAATACAACACGAACTGAGGATGTCTTCAAGTGATAAATTTATTTCACTGGGAAAAACAGTGTGAAAGAAACTGCGGGCATTTTCCTATAAAGACTTAATTACTTTATCCCTGTTGTCGATGTTTAGTGAAAACAAGTTCGATTCCATTGTACAGCACACATTTCCATCAATTTTATTTTTTCCCCTCTAAAGTAAAGCATTTCTACTTTTTTCTTTGCCGTGTTGTTTGTCAGATGAAATGATGTTTCAGTTTATGTCGGAACAAGGGAGAAATAAAACAAAGGGAAAACAATTTTAAGTAATGGAACAGAAAACAACCCTAACCCCAATAGATAATTTTTTAATCTACTGACAGGCCGGGTAGTCAACAGATAGAAAGTGGATAGGAATAACATAATGTAAACCAGTGAATTTTAGAATTAAAAACATCCTCAGGGATTCAAATGGTATCAACAGAAATTGGATAAATAAAGGTTATGGTAATGTGAAACCGATGACGGGTAACCAATAATTGGTTAAGCAACGATGGATTAACAATTGAGAAATCAACCGAATGGTAAATTGGATGACACAATGTGTCGGTTATAGTAACTAATTGAAAGGAAATACCAAGCACTGCAAAGTAACAATTAATCACCAGGCGAACCGATTTCAATTGCTGCCTCTTTTCTTTAGATAAAACCACCACTGAGAGAGATTTATCACTCAATCTCCTTTCATCTACGATAAATGTGTGAGTTTAAAATCGATGTAAGAAATTACGGTTTCATATTTTGGCACAAGGCCAGCAATTTCGGGAGAGAAGGTACGGTGATTATATCGACCCCAGTGCTCAACTAGTCCTTATTTTATCGACCCCGAAAGAATGAACGGAAAAGTCGACCACGGCGGAATTTGAACTCAAAACGTGCAGACGGATAAAATGCCGCTAAGCATTTTGTCCGGTGTGGTTACAATTCTGCCAGCTCACCGCCTTAATTTGACCGTACATTGCAATCATAAATCCATAGATTCATCAAAGTTATATTTTGACCCTCAATAAAACCAATACATTATTCACAAACTAAGGAAAGGGGTTAATTTTCTAGGCCACATTAATATCGAAAATGTACTCTTTTCCATTTCTAGTTGTAGTGAAAAACTCCTTCTGTTCTTGTTTCAAGTCGAAACTAACCTTCCTTCCCCTTGCCTCGCATCTTCCTTCCCCTTGCCTCGCATCTTCCTCTCGCTTTACTTTGAGCTGGTTTCACTGACATCATTTGTATCGGTGCTACAGATACTTTCATGAATAAATATAGAGGAAATCATTCCAATCATTACAATTTGGTCGTTGACACAGTTAAAAGGTCAGGGATCATTAGAACCTGTCCTAATAGTTAAATAGTTATATAGTTATATAGTACATGACATTTGAACGTTAAAAATCTGTTGTTTCTGAAATGAAAAACAAAAAGCCTCAGTCTAAACTGAAGCACTCCCAGGCCAATAAATAATCAAACTTTAACCAACAACAGTTTTAGAGACCACCAAGCAAGTGGTAAATAGGTTTCAAATTTTGGCACAAGGTCAGCAATTTCGGGGGCGTTGGGAGGGGGGACTAGTCGATTACATCGACCCCAGTGCATAACTGACACTTATTTTATACTTTTCTACTCTAGGCATAAGGCTCTAAATTTGGGAGAGGGGACCAGTCGATTAGAACGACCCCAGTACGCAACTGATATTTAATTTATCGACCCCGAAAGGATAAAAGGCAAAGTCGACCTCGGCGGAATTTGAAATCAGAACGTGAAGACGGACGAAATACCGCTAAGCATTTCGCCCGGTGTGCTAACGTTTCTGCCAGCTCGCCGCCTTTCACACTTATTTTATTGACCCTGCAATTATGACAAGTAGAGTCGACTCCCGGCGACGATTGAACTCTGAATGTAAAGACGAACGAAATACCAAAAAGCATTTTGTCCGGCGTACTAACAATTCCTCCAAGCTCATAAGCTAATAGTATTGGGTTGGTGCATAATTATTGCGGCTTTTTAAATTTTTTCTACAAATTCATAGGTGAAGGCGCGTTCACATTCATATATCAGTGTTTCTATAGCAACTCTAAGGCCTGTATTTTGAGGTCATTAGATATATTTGAATTCCACATTAAGAACATCTTGTTCATTACTGACAAACCATATCAATTCAATTCCTGTTCATTGTTTCTTTTTAAGTTTTCTATTCATCATCCTAACCATTTGAATTCATTTGCTCGTTTCAAGTTTTCATCATTTTCAGAGCTCTATAAATATAGTTAATTAATTCCCAAACCATTTAGTAAGAGTTCTGCTTTATCAGACTTTCTATTAATGTTCCATTCGTCATCCGACGTTTTCTTAATCTTTGCTTTCAGTAGAAAACTTTCAAATTACGCGTTATCTTTTCAAGGAATGTGTTTACACAAGCAACAATTCTGTTTTATCTTTTACTGAATATATAATGTTACTTATTAGCGATTAAGTCTTTCCAACCAGCTATCAGCCACGTGTCCTTCTTGTGTCCAGAGGTCGGCTTGCCAACACTCTGTATTGCCCGCTATGTTCTGTGTGCATATAATCAACCAGGCTTCTGTTTCCGTTTTCAACGGCCTCTTGCTCTCTTTCCATCCACATTTCTTGTCAGAATGGTCTTGGGAAGTGACTCATGGCGCACCGTATGTCAAAAATGTGAGCTAAGTAGCATCTTTCGTCTTTCAGCTTTTCCAGAACTACAAGATTTGTTACGCTCATTCCAGCTTATTCTGCCCAATCTACATTGTTTGTGTGTGCTTGTCTTTGTTCTTACTTATTTTCATAACTTGGAGCAGAAAGGGTTTTTTGGTGTGCGACAGAAGTGATGTGAGCAGTATTCTGAGGGAGGGGAAAATGTAGAACATCGATTGGGAAAAACAAAGGAGAGTGTATCACCACGCTAGCAGTTAGACATTTAAAGATGTGGAGTATATATATATATATGTATGTATATATATGTATGTATGTATGTATGTATGTATGTATGTATGTATAAATTTACCTTCCTTGGACCCTCAAATACTTCATGGAGTTGTATGCTGCATCACGCGTATCTTGGTCAATTTTAGACCTAGTGGACCAGTTATGACCACAGCCGATTTTTACCAGACGAGACAAAGGCAGACAGGGAGAGACAAACAGACAGAATAAATGAATACGAGAAAAAAAGTACAGGACTTGCACTATATCAACACGACCCTAAAAGGAAGAAGGATGATGGGCAAAATTGTTCTCGGCAATATGTTCGACACCCTAATAA
>NC_142940.1:55256109-55278609 GCF_046866305.1 Octopus bimaculoides | reverse complement strand
AAGCGATAATTATCCTGTTGGACAGTCCGATAGCCTACCATTGCCAAGTCCACAAGATCACGAAGTCCTTATCTCCCAGAATTATATGAACTGACACGCGTAGTTTTAAAAATTGCAATGAAGCAGTTCAATCGATTTCAATGCATGACCTGTGAATTGTAGATCAACATGTCCTTTACTCTCGGCAATGTTAAACCTTGCTAAGCTTGAATACTACTCCAGGAGTCACTTCAGGTTCATACGATTAAGGACAATAACTTAAGGTCGTGAACTAAAGATCCTAACTCATAAATTAGGGATCATGACTAAGGGCCTTGATTAATGAGCAGAGTCGTTTGAACGTTAGGCAAAATGCTTACTTGTTAGAGCCCTCATATTTTGAGGTCAAGTCCTACTGCAGTCAGCTTTGGCTTTCGTCCTTTTGGGGTTGACTTAATCGATTACGATCCTTCCTCCAAATTTGGGGCATTGTGCCAAAAGGTTTGGCGTAGAGTATACTCGGTTAAATGATTTTAAAGATTACAACATGTGGATATGGGTATTAACTTAGGAATTATAATTTATAGATCGTGACTTGAGAACCGCAATAAAAAGATCCTCCCACACTTAAGAAATATAATTTAAGAGCATGGGTAAAGGAATGTGAGAATAACTATGTTGAAAAGATGTTATTAAGTTCAGCTCTCTTGAGAGTTTCTTACCACCAAATAATATCTTGTAAAATATGTTTGTCTAAGCACATTTGGGACAGAGAAGCGGCTAATTGACGTCCCGTCGGCTACGAAGACGAGGGTTTTCCAGTTGATTCGATAAGCGGAACAGCTTGCTCGTGAAATTAACGTGCAAGTGGCTGAGCATTCCACAGATACAGAATATGACATGGCTGGCCCCTTGAAATAAAAATGCTACTCATTTTTGCCAGCTGAGTCGACTGGAGCAACGTGAAATAAAGTGTCTTGCTCAAGGATACAACGCACTACCGTGTATTGAAATTTGGCTTAAGGCGAATCTGTCTTATGGTGAATCTGTCTTATGGCGAATTTGCCTTAAGGCGAATTTTCTTATTGCGAATTTGTCTTACGACGAATCTGTCTTTTGGCGAATTTTTCTTAAGGCGGATTTGACTTATGGCGAATTTGTCTTGTGGTGAATTTGTCTGAATTTGCCTTTTGGCGAATTTTTCTTAAGGCGAATTTGTCTTATGGCGAATTTGTCTTGTGGTGAATTTGTCTGAATTTGCCTTTCGGTGAACCTGTCTTATGGCGAATTTGTCTGAATTTGCCTTACAGCGAATCTGTCTTGTGGGGGATTTGTCTTAAAGCGAATTTGTCTGAATTTGCCTTTTGGCGAATTTGTCTTACGGTAAATTTGTCTTGTGGCGAATTTGTCTTAAGGCGAATTTGTCTGAAATTGTCTTATTGCGAATTTATCTTACGGTGAATTTGTCTTTTGGCGAATTTGTCTTAAGGCGAATTTGTCTTAAGGCGAATTTGTCTGAATTTGTCTCATGGCTATTATTGTGGTGGTGGTGATGGTGGTGGTGGTGGTGGTGGTGGTGGTGGTGGTGGTGGTGGTGGTGGTGGTGGTGGAGTGCTGGTAGTGGTGGTGGGTGGTTTGGTGATAGTGATATTGAAGATGATTGTAGAGATGATGATAGAGGTGATGATGGTGGTGGTGATAGAGGTGTCAATGGTGGTAATGGTAGCGGTGGTGGATAGTGGCGGTAGTTGCTGTTCAGAGGCTAATGCTGCTCATGATGATGATGATGATGACGACAACAATGATGACGATGATGATGGTGGCCATCATCACTATCATCACCATGATCATCATCATTGTAAGGCGGGGCTGCTTGTTTGTATCAAGTTGTTGTTGTTGTTGGTGGTGGTGGTGGTGGTGGTGGTGAGGGTGTTGGTGGTGGTGCTGAGGGTGGTGGTGGCGATTTGAAAATTAAAGGGTAGGAAATGGAAGAAGCAACGCGGAAGAGTAGGAGGGAGAACTTTAAATTAAGGCATGAGAGGGAGAGTAGGAGGAGGAAGAGGGTAGGGGTTGTTGTGATTCAGATTTAATTGAAAACATCGATTTTAGATGGTGGCGCAGAGGGTGCTACACACACATATACACACACACACACACACAAATTTACATGCATATACACACACATACACGAATTCATGCATACATTCTCGTATGCATACCTGTATTAGAATACATACACAAATACATACATACGTACATACATACATACATACATACATAAATACATATATATATATATATATATATATATATATATATATTCACCCAGGGTGTATTCACACACATTCATACCAACAACACATCAATATACATATATAAATACTTACATACATACTTAAACATGCATATATACATGCATAAGCAGAGATACGAAAATGCTTGCGCAAGAATATATACACCTGTCTCTTTTCTTTTTCTTTCTCCTTTTCTCACTCTCTCTCTTTCTCGCCCCCCCCCCCACATATATATATATATGTATGTATATAATGGATCTCCGTCGCTTTTGACAATGGATATTCAGTTGTTTGATACACAGGCTCGAACGCTCGCACATGTGTAAATAAGCATGCATTTATATATTTATGTATGTGTATGCGTTTGTGTCCGTGTGATATATATATATATATATATATATACATATATACATACATACATACATACATACATACATACATACATACATACATGTATATATATATATATACATATATACACATACATACACTTATAGATAAATAAATTCCACTCACATACTCTTCTACATACACAAATTCCGCAAAAGATATACTAAAAGATATATTCACCATCAACAACATCATGGCTTATTTATTTATTTATTTTTCCTTCGTGTGGGTATGTATATATGGAGCGTCTGTGGGGGTGCAACCCTGCGTGCGTGCGTGCGTGCGTGCGTGCTTGTTACAGTAATACCCTGAAAAACCCCCAACTCATCTTATCTGATGGCATTATACACACACAAACATATGTATGTATGTATGTATATATATATATATATATATATATATATATATATATATATATATATATATATATATATATATATATATATATATATATATATATATATATATATACATATATATCAGATCTTGGGAGTCATCTTAACTTGATATTCGTTTGTTACCTATCTAGAGGAAGATACATTTCACATTGTCCTTGCTTCCCGAAATCGGATACATACATACACACAAGCATATATATATATATATATATATATATATATATATATATATATATACACACATACATACATATATATTTACACATATTCATACATATAGTGGCGTTGCCCCGTGCTCTAGCATAGTCAAAGGCTCAGAGTTGAAACGTGTAAGAGAATATAGGAATAAAAAAAAAACTGTTTCTGGCATTTCACTATGTTAATGGTAATTCTGAAAAGTAGGGCTCCCCAGGCTTAAAGAAAGAAAAACAAAAGTAGTCAGCTAGCAAGCAATTTGAAAATATATTTTGTAAGCGGAACAGTAAAAGTTTGCAAGACTTTTTAAAAGGTTAGTATGTAATTATTCACTTTAGTTCTAGCGACGGGGTTGGAAAGCAGCTCAGACAGACTCTAACAGATAGTCTGACAGAAAGCCAGACATGCAGACAAAGACACACATCCACACACACACACACACGCATGCGCACGCATAATCATAGCCAAAAGATAGAGTGAGCAAGTCCTTTTATTTCATTGATTTTCTTGGCGACATAAGAATTCTTATAAACTTTCGAGACAACGTGAAATGATTATTTTTCGGAATATCTCGAAGCACACACATAAAGCTATAAATGATACCATGTAAATATTGGGAGATGTAGGTTCGTGCCCCAAGGGCGGCCGTCGACTTTTTCTATCCAAAAGGCCAATTGTGGTTTTTTTACCCGATTATTTATAGCATTAGGTGTGTGCATCGAGGTATTTGATCCTCAACGTATGGCCACAACCTGTAGGCTGAAACACGTAAAACAGTAATATGCACACACGTCACATACACACACACACGTACACACAAACACACGCACACACACACGTATATATATATATATATATATATATATATATATAAATGATAGAAACTGGAACGAACGACTTTCTATATATAATGTCACTACATCTGTTTCGACACACTTCGAAACATTTGCCGAAACAATTGTAGTGTTTTAATTAAAGAATATCGTTCATTCCATTGTCTATCATTTATCTATTTATATGAACTCGACCGATACTTTGGAATTCCTTATGTTTCTCCAGTAGTTGCTGTATTTCCAGTGTATGATGACATCAGCTAGCCAATAACCGTGGACGAGCTTTGCATAGCATACTACAGGGCTCTTTTTTTTTTACCCGAATCTTATTTAACTACATATGTATGCGTATGTATGTATGAGTGTATGTATGTATGTATGTATGTATGTATGTATGTATTGAGAGAGAGAAAGAGAGAGCGAGAAATACATATTAATCGATGAACAAGCATATATAACCACATAACCACAAACATAATAATCTACAGTAGTTTAAGAGACCTCTATCGCAAAATGTCCCATCATCATTTGTAAGACTGCTCACCCCGTCCCTACCCCTAGACGTACGCCGTTTGTTCAGTTATTTCCCGCCCTCTTCTCTTTTTATCGCTTAACCCCCCCCCCATACCCAACTTCTACTCCATCAAATCACACCAACATGCTACATTTCACACACACACACACACACACTCTCTCTCTCTCTCTCTCTCTCTCTCTCTCTCTCTCTCTCTCTCTCTCTCTTCCTCTCTCATACACACACATACGCACATATGCACATATACACGCTCACATACTTTACATACACAGAAACACACACTTCAAGGCGATAACTCCAGCATGGCTGCACTCTTAATGATTGGAACAACAACAAAAAAAACAGAAGAGGTATCTATTGATGTGAATGTTTATATAAATATACATACATACACAAAAACACACACACACACACACACACATAAGCATCACATACATATACACACACGTACGTATATACATACATACATATATATATATATATATATATATATATATATATATATAGTTAAAAAAAACAATAACAAAAAACAAAAAAACAACAAAGTGAGGACGTGATATGGATAGTAATATATATATATATATATATATATATATATATATATATATATATATATATATACCGGAGTAAGCACATGAAATGTGCAACAAGGTGGAAAAAAGAGTACTCAAATACCAGAGGTAGAGTAATATGCTTTATTTAAAAGCAGCAGAAATATAACAAAAAAACCGTTAAAACTGTCCGATGAACGGGAACGTGAAACTCAGAGTTACGGTTTTTTTGTTATATTTCTGCTGCTTTTAAATAAAGTATATGTATATATATATATATATATATATATATATATATGTATATATATATACGCCAGCAGCCATGACTTGCTTGAAGAGCCAGTACCAACCACAGGTGAAGTCCCAACAAGAAAGAGACTGAATCGACCCAAAACAAGATATATTTTCGAGGGATTACATCGACCCCAGTGCTCAACTGGTATTCCTTTTCTTCGATCCAGAAAGGATGAAAGGCAAAGTCGAATCTTTTTTTCGGGTATTGAGTACTCTTTTTTATCCGCAGTCAACACTAAACGGAGACATATTGTGTCTGTGTGTGCGTTCGTGCGCGCCTTTTCCAAGCAAATATACATTCTTATATACATACATAACTTGTATATTCAAATACTCTCATACATGTATGTAGAAAATACCCAGAAGCATTTCACAAACGTATGTATATACAAAAATGGATTATTAGGTACACACACGCACACGCACACACACACACACACACACACTCACACTCACACAGACACGTATGCACACTAGCGACAAGACACGTAATTCTCACCTCTATATACTCGTTCCTTAAACATACACAAACATGTAAACACAGGCGTATACGAACGAACACGTTGACATACTGACATGGAAATATATACAGACGGTTACATATTGACACAACACCCATCGCGCGCGAACAAGCATACATATGTATGTACGTACGTATCTATGAATGTATGTATGTATGTATGTATGTTTATTCTTGTGTATATGTGTGTGTATGGACTGTTATTTCTGTGTATTATATATATATATATGTTTCTATGTGTGTGTGTGTGTGTGTGTGTGTGTTTATATACGCGCGCGCGCCGATGGGACAGCCACAGGCGCACACAGAGGTCCCATGTTCAGAGAAAGAGAGAAGAAGGAGAAAGAGCGAAAGAGAGAGTGAGAGAGAGGGAGGGGCAAGGGGGTACGAGTGAAACCAACCAACGAAGCAATCACACACACACACGCGCACACACACACACACACACACACGACGTTCACATGCGCGCGCGCGCAAACAGACATGCAGAGGGAGGGACACAAACACTCAGACGCATAGACATGCATGCACACAGACGAACACACAGACACACAAAGACGTACTTGTACAAACACTCACACACACACACACGCAGACGTAGAGACGTATACACACGGATATACATAGAGAGAGGGGGGTGCGGTGGGAGTGATAGAAGCGAGGAAGCAGCAGCCAGTTTGAAAAACGGTGGTAGCATTATTAAAAGTAAGAGAACTCTGATGTTTAGTTGTCAGAGAGTTGTGACGTCCACAAATAAGTCCACTTGAGTTTGTTAGGACAGTAGGACTCTAGCATACAGTACACACACACACACATTTACATCCCTTCCTCAGCGGACCATTACAGCCCCTTACAGACTAAACATGAGGGGTAGTAACGGTCTCCTGTACGGAGGGACGTCCGGATCAAACAGTACGGCCCCAACGTCGAACAGTCGTCGAGACAAAGGACGACGGAGCCCAAGCAATAGCAAAAAAGGGTCGCAGCGACCACACAGCAGTAGTATGCTCCCTCCACCGCCAGACCCTCCTGTTATCAATGCCTCCGACCTGTCCACTTCTACGGACAGTCTCGGTAACGGAGGATACAGCAGTTTCCTTGGATCTGCAAATAATGGACATTATCAAAGAGTCCCTCAGCCCTGCCCCGAGTCAGATGCTGGGGATTGTGACCAACTCGTTGAGGATGTTACTGCACCAAAAGTACCGCCAGCACCACCGATTTATGGAGATCTACAGAACCAACAGAATCTGGATAACCAATATATGGATCATACTAGTTCCTGTTCTTCGGCGTCGAATGAATGTTGGGATGACCCTAGCAACATTTTGGACAATTTACACATGGTCACTATGGCAGACGATACGGCGAGCAGTACCTCAGAATCCGAGGTCACTCAAATGTAAGTAAACTTCAAAACTTTATTCAATATATTCCTTGTTCTTGTAATCCGGAATGTTTTGTATTCAAAACCTTAAAAGTGTAAAAAAGTTAAAAAGTTTTTAAAAAAAACTTTTATTTTCTTCCTCACAACTTGGAATGATTAAAAAAAAACATTTCCCAAAATGCTGTTTAAACTCTTTGTTAATCCAAAACTTGGTTTAGTTCTAAACACAAAAGAATAATAATGGTAATAATAATAATAATAACATTCAAAGTTTAAATATCATCAACTTACATGATATTTTGTGTAGTTGGGGGTTGGTGTTGGAAGGAAAATAGCATTTTCGTTATTAAATTAATAGTTGTGAAAAAAAAAAAATTATTTATCATTTACATTTTGTTTTCATATTATAAAAAAAAATACTCGACTTATTTTACGTGCGAAAAGCTAAAACACAACTTTAGATTTTGTTGACAAAACATAATGGATTACTCGTTTTGTGTGTGTGTTTATTTTTTTTTTTTTTGATAATTCGGGCACTTGTTACCTTTTGTTTCAGCATTTTCACGTCTAATATCTAAGGGTGAAGAAGTGGTATTTTTTTATTAAAAAAAAAAGTTTTTTCTCATTAAGTTGTCTATACGTGTGTATATGTACATTTATATTTATATAAGGGCATTACTACAGAATAATGCCACACACTAGACTTCCAAAAAGTAATGCCCTTATATAAATATAAATGAACAATTATATTCTTGGGAATTAAAAAAACGATGTTTTTTTTTCCTTATGAATTTTTTTCACGCTAGCTTCCTGGTAAAATTCTTGTAAAAGATTTTTATCTCATGTGTATATGTATGTATGTATGTATGTATGTATGTATGTATGTATGTATATATATATATATATATATATATATATATATATATATATATATATATATATATATATATAAATGCGTGTGTCTCTGTGTGTCGTAGCTGGCAAGAGGAAACAGGTGTATTTAAAAAACAAAATCTTTGTCGAAACTTTACTTGTTTGTATGACATTTTTCGCTTGTGTTTTTTTATTGATTACTATTTCATTCATTGACAACCCAGTTATGTATTTATATAATATCATTTATAGATGTATTTGTTATACATTTATATATTACTACATAGATTTGTTACGTTTTTTGTATAATATTGTGTATATATTTCTCATGCATTTATGTAGTGTTGTATGTCTTTCTACCATTATTTTAGCAGCGTGTATATACGACTGTTCTACAAGTTGTGCGTGCACATATAGATATAACGTGTGTGTGTATATATATTATCCCAATATCTTCGTATTGCTATTATACCGAGTGTGTGTGTATACATGTATATGCATATATGTCTTTGTATGTGTTTAGACCGTACAGCCTTGGCACCGTCTATGTACCGTTCTCCAAAGTCTTATGGGTAATGTTCTGATTAACTAGTTTTATACAACCCTAGCGGCTTGTTTGTCTTCAAACAATTTTCTTCGCTTGTATATGTGTGTGTGTGTGTGTGTTTATAAACTTTTAACCATGTGTTCAAACACATATCTAAGATATGTAATCCACGTGATGTGTAGCGAGGGGGTCATTGTACTGTTAGTTGTTTGGTCATAAATTTAAACACGTTTGTATATACTCGCTAACAGTACTTCAGAGTTCATGGTTACAGTGTTACCAAAATGTCTTATTACATAGTCATCTAGTCGCAGACACAATATGCACACGCAGAGAAGAGAAAGAAAAAGATGTGCAAAATAACACACACACAAGCACATGTACATATGACTATATGCATGTATGTGTGTCTCTCTCTATATATGTGTGTGTATCTGTATGTATGTGTGACTTTTAGAGTTAACGCCCATATATATACACACACACACACATACATACATACATACATACATACATACATACATACATACATACATACATACATACATGTATATATATTATATATATTTTATCTTTTACATTTTACTTGTTTCAGTCATTAGAGTGCGGCCATGCTGGGATACCGCTTTGAAGTTCTTAGTCGAGCAAATCGACCCCCATAGTACTTTTTTTAAGCCTGGTCTTTTTTTTTTTTTTTTTGCTGCCGCTAATTTTCGAGGACGTAAACGAACCAATATCGGTTGTCAAGCGGTGGCGAGCGACAAACACAAACACACACACACACACACACACACACACACACACACAACACGCTTCTTTTAGTTTCCGTCTGCCAAGCAGTGAGATTGAACCCGTAATCATGTGGTTGGGAAGCAAGTTTCTTACCACACACTCCTGCCTGCACCTACATGTGTGTTTGTGTGTGTGTGCGTTTGTGTGTGTACATACATATATACACACATGTATATGCTCATGTGTATATACATCTCCAGTAAATTCATATAACAACACAATTGTTTACATTTTCGTCAGTTTTCATTCAACAGTAAATATTCCCAACAGATGTCAAAAAGTCGATGAAGCGGTTTATTTTGCGGTACAACTGACTGCTGTTTAACCCCAGGTCGATTATGATCCATCACAACTATGATGAAAGGCGTAGGAGTGGCTGTGTAGTAAGTTGCTTGCCTACCAACCACATGGTTCTGGGTTCAGTCCCACTGCGTGGAACCTTGGGCAAGTGTATTCTACTATAGCCTCGGGCCGACCAAAGCCTTGTGAGTGGATTTGGTAGACGGAAACTGAAAGAAGCCCGTCGTATATATGTATATATATGTATATGCGTGTATATGTTTGTGTGTCTGTGTTTGTCCCCCCAACATCGCTTGACAACCGATGCTGGTGTGTTTATGTTCCCGTAACTTAGCGGTTCGGCAAAAGTGACCGCTAGAATAAGCACTAGGCTTACAAAGAATAAGTCCTGGGGTCGATTAGCTCGACTAAAGGCGGTGCTCCAGCATGACCACAGTCAAATGACTGAAACAAGTAAAAGAGTAAAGACATTTCCGTCCTGACTGACCATCCCCCTCTTTCATTCAGACATACTGTATCTGGGTCTAAATACACCACCACCACCTACATGGTTTTTTTTTTTAAACAGTTGAGTGTGATTTGATGGATGTTTGGCTGCTATTTCTAAACGGGCCGAGAGACCATGTCAAGCACCCAACCACCTTGGCTCTTGTTACATACAACTTAGTCATATAGACAGACAAATAGATATAGTTTCTCATAATTTGTCATACTGCTTGGCAAATCATTATATTTTCCCTTTCACACAACATATAACGTTTTATTCACGCATGTGGTTATATTATCAATCATGTAGAGGCTTTGTGCTTTTTTTTTTTGCTTTTTTTCATTCTACTATTGCCACAAAGCCCGAAATTTTAGGGGAAAGGGCTAGTGGATTATTACATCGACCCTATTTCTTAACTGGTACTCATTTTATCGGTCCCAAAAGAGATCAAAGGCAAAGTCGACCTCGGTGGTATTTGAACTCAGGACGTTAAAAGCCAAAAGAAATGCTGTTAGTCATTTTGTCCTGTGTGGTAACGATTCACCCAGCTCGCTGCCTAGTCTTTCACCGAATTTTAAAACAATTATAAATAATATGGCAATATAGAAGCACAGCTCGTTTTAATAGTCAACTTGAGTGACCGTATAGTCACCCATGTTGTTATATAGCCTTTCACACGTCCTCGATGTGGTTATACAGTCACTCAAGTGGTTATTATACAGTCAACAAAAGTTTTATATAGTAACACAAATGGATATATTATCGCCTAAGCAATACAGCCACCCGAATGATTATATAGTTACTTGAGTGTTTATACTGTCAACTAAGCTGTCAATTGAGTGGCTATATATTGTTAATTGTGTGGTTTGATTGTCAACTAAATGGTTACACTGTCTACTGTGATTACATTGTCAATTAAGTGTTATACTGTCAACTAATTAGTTATATCATCTAAATGATTACATTGTCAATTAACAGTGGTTATATTTTCAACCCAAGGTTATTGTTAACAATGTGGCTATTCTGTCAACTAAGTAGTTACATTGCCAACTAATTGTGTATACTGTTAGCTAAGTGTTTACATGTTAAGTAAGACTGGTTATACTGTCAACTAAGAGATTATATGGTCGTCTAATTGGTTACACTGTCAAATAAGTGGTAAAATACCAACTGAATGGGTATATTCTTTTTCTACTCTAGGCACAAGGCCCGAAATCTTTTTGGGGGGTGGGGCAGTAGATTAAATTGATCCCAGTACGCAACTGGAACTTGACTTAACGACCCCGAAAGGATAAAATGTAAAGTCGACCTTGGCGGAATTTGAACTCAGAACGTAAAAACAGACAAAATACCGGTAAACATTTCGCCCGGTGTGCTAACGTTTCTGCCAGCTCGCAGCCTTAACTGAATGGTTATATTGATAACTAACTGGTTACACTGTTAATTACTTTTCTACTGTCAACTAAGCGTGGGAACACTATCAAAATGGTCATATTGTCAACGTCAACCAAGTGTATGCATTGTCAACTAAATGTTTATACTGTCAAACAAGTAGTTGTATCTTCAACGAAATGGTTATCCTGTCAACTAAATTACATTGCTAGCTGAATATGCTATCTACTAGATAGTTATATCGTCAACAAATACTTACACTGTCAACTAAGTGTTTATATTGCCATCTAAGTAAATATACTGTCAACTAAGAGTTGTCATACTGTCAACTATCATTATATTATCAACCGAATGGCCACATTGTCAACTCGTTAGTTATATCAACTACGTAGTTATACAATCACTGTAGTTACCATTTGAGTGGTTACATTGCCAACTTAATGGTTGTACCGTCAACTCAGTAGTTATATCGTTATCTCTTGAGAACGTATTGCTCAAGATCGCTCACTGTGGCGAAGTGCCGTGTACTCTGGAGTACAGAACTCAGAATTGGAAATGATCGGAGAACCTAAAGAGAGGAGGGCTGCATGGATCCTGATTCTAATAGCAAGTGATCTACTGTAACCATAGGTTTTATGCCAATACTAGCTTAATAAACCACCTCAGGACCCACGAAGAGTAAAGTTGCTAATCTGCTCGTCTTCAGAAATATGAAGGACAAACATCATACTGCCAGCGAAGGGTGTTTATACTGTCTTATGCTGTCAGCCAAATGGCTGCATATATTCATATAGTAAAAGTATTTGTTACACGTGTAAAACATGTACTTAAATCATCAGTCATGTGATTAAACCACGTGTTACATATGATAGTCTTGTAGTTAACTTACCAGTTGCATGTAGTGATCTTGTTGGTTAATCGACATGAATTAATCGTGTGTCAATCATATGATTAAATCCCCAGTCACATGGCATGTGTTAATGAAGTTACTTCCAATTGGCATATGGTTCAGTCGCCAGTCACACATGGTTAAACCTCCTGTTCCTCTATGTGTCAGGTATTCATTCATCAATCACCTCCATCGATCATGCGACCTGTACGTGGTTAATTTTACCCCGTGACATATGTCAATCACGCAGCCGACCAGTTACATGTGTCATTCGCATGGTTTTTACTTTCCCACTTAGTTATATACCCCAATCAAGGGCACACCAATTTACCTGTGATGAACAAGAACTTCCTGTTTTTTAAATGACTCAGCACAAAAACCATCAAAAGAAAAACAAAAAAAAAGACAAAGGTTAAAAACTAAGAAATATTTAGATGAGAAGTGAGGTGCAAAGATAAAGATGAAAGGCGGAGATTTTACTCATAAAACGTATTTGATGTAAAGCGGCGACGGGGTATGGCCGTGTATTTATTGTAAAGTAGATTTTTGTTGATCTTTCTCCGTTTACCGAAAAGACCACATACAACTAATGCTGTAGAAACATTGCTGTTGTCATTGTAGTTTCGTGAAAGGATTATGTGCAGACGTAAAAAAGTCACATGTTGCTCAAGTCTTGTGACTATGTTGCTGCTGCTGAGGTTAACGTTGTTGTTGTTGTTGTTGTTGCTGTTGTTGTTGTTGATGATGATGATGGTGATGATTTTGTGGTCATCGTCATTGTCATCGTTGTTCGTGTGCAAAAGAAAAACAAAATGTCGTTTCGATTCTCATATTAACTTTTTGATTGCGGATCAGTTATTGCAATTTCCAGTGCGTACTGAAGAACAATATCAACATACATTGCACACACACACACACACACACACACAGAGTCACACTCATATAATCGTATAATACATACGTACGCACATGCACCAGTTCATACATGTATGTGTACGTGCATACATACATAGATACACACGTACACACCCACATACAAGAGCACTCATGCAGATACACACACACGCACTCACTAATACAAGCATGCACGCACACACGCACACACACACACACACACACACATACATACACATAAATACTCACGTCCAAAAAGTTAATTATAAACAAATATTTTATTAATGATGTATTAATTAAACACATCTGTGTATTACTACATGCATGCAATATGTATGTGTTTGTGTGTGTGTTTAGATGAAGATTTGTGTATACATACATATACACACAAATATATATATATATATATATATATATATATATATATATATATATATATGTATGTATGTATGTATATACACATACATATTTATCTACACATATTGAGCACGCACACGCACATATACACACACGCACACACACACACACACACACACACACACACACTAATATATATTGTTATTTTGTCTTACGAGTTATCCAAACTAATCACTTTGTAATTACTTTGAATAAAACGAAAGAAAAATCGAACTCCCCGCCCCCTCTCCGATATCAGAGATCCTTTCCCAGTTTAAATGATTGTGTGTGTGTGTGTGTGTGTGTGTGTGTGTGTGTGTGTGTGTGTGTGTGTGCGTGTGTGTGTTGACCGAGGAGTTTCTCAGTCATTAAAACCATTAACAAACTAATTTGCGAAAAAAAAGTGCAAAATTAGACTAAATGTTATACAATAATTATATTTGCATGGAGCTTCGAGGTTTGGTGCTCGTCAGAAATTGCCAAAACCACCCCACTGGCGACCTATCTGTTCTTTTGCACACGCATGCGTGCACACACATATATACGCATTGATATATACTAATCGATAGATAGATAGATAGATAGATAGATAGATAGATAGATAGATAGATAATTATGACAGAGAGAAAGAAAGACAGAGAGAAAACAAATAAGATATGGAAATATTTGAAGAGGAAGTCAAATTAGTGGGGTGGAGGAGTAATCTGTGGTTCGAATATAACTGAAAGAGCGATCATATTTTAAATCCAGTTCCCAGAACTTCACTGTACCAGCGTGATCTAGCCATCCTTGAATGGTTGGTTCAAATATCGTGAACGGAACAACTCCGAATGCCAGTCAGATCTGTTAATGTTTCAACCTGGTCACGCAGTCTGCTTGAATTAACAAGTAAATCTCCCTCAACACTGACTGATGGTTTTTGAAACGGATACGTTAATAGGACGTACTTCTTCACTGTCCTGCAATGACGTGATGGTTACGGCTGGATTGTATCAATGGGCTACTTGATTAAAGCTTGATCTGTGACATGCTAGGGTTATGATTTGAGGGAGATTTGTTTGCAATATCTAGCAGACCAAACGATCAGATTGAGGCTCTGATATACTACAATAGAAATGGAAATGGTTTTATTAGCGTCATTGGGACCAATCGATCACCTAATGGTGAATACATCAGGTTGGGACAGTGGAGGTTTTGGGGAACAGAGCTTGAAAAACCTGTTGCCCCTGTTGCCTTAGATTCGGGTCACGAGTGGGTGAGGGATTCATTTTTCCTCCCTTCAACGTATTCCATCTCTTTGTCTCTCTCTCTCGCTCTCTTCTTCTCTCTCTCACACACACAATTTCATGATATATATATACATATATATATATATATATATATATAGGTGAGAAAGTTGGTATATATATATATATATATATATATATATATATATATATGGAACAAAAACGCAATAGAGGGTATTAAATCGTTCGGACAGATAGACGATACAATGGCGACAAGAGAAACAACAATTAGAAGGACATGTCCCAGAAGTCACGACCATTTCGGGCAGTTACACTATATATATGTATATGTATGTATGTATGTATGTATGTATGTATGTATGTATGTATGTATGTATGTATGTATGTATAAGCAGGCTTGTAGCTGATAGTGAGTCACCTCAACAACGAGATTCGATCCACAGATTACACAGATCAAGATAGAAAACGAATTTGTGATTAATATACTGGATAAAATATAACTCTAATACATCGTTGTAGCGAATTAGAGTGTGATATTGGCTAAAGTCGGATAGCTGTTAGTGTGTATTCCCAGATGGGCCATGATCCAGCGGTCCTATAATATGTAGGAAGTCGATGGAACAACGAGACGATAAAACTTATTAATAAGTATATTGCACCTAAGCAAGTATCGCCATGTCGTTAATTGTTTTAGTTCCAATGTAGTATATCAGATCAATTAGCTTGTCAAACAATTCTCAGAAAATGCATTATTTGTATGACTGTAGTGGCATTGGGGTTTGCTTGTTTAACGGTCATAAGTTTTGATGTATGGTTTAAGAAAGTGCATGGTTTCGGACCTGACCCAAATCTTCAGTCATGTTTGAAGGATGGGAAAATAAAATCAATTAATTGAATAAGGGTTTCCCGGTTTAACCCCCACAACAACTTCACCTTTGGATGCTTTTAGTGGAGTTCAAGGTGTTGCGATATTTGGGTTAGGACCCCACTTTGAGGACAGCTTCCTCCCTTACTCCTATCAATTTCGGAACCTCTGGAAAGGATCTCATGAACTCTAGTCTTTCTTCCTCCTCTCTATTCTTACTTGTTTATGCGTGTTTCACACACACACACACACACACACACACACACACGCTCTATTACGGGCATAAGGCCTGAAGTTTTGTAGGGAGGGGACTAACCGATTACGTCGACCCCAGAATTTCATTAGTTCTTAATTTATCGATCCCGAAAGGATGAAAATCGACCTCGGCAGAATTTGAACTCAGAACGTAGAGACGGGCGAAATGCCTCTAAGTATTTCGTCCAGCGTGCTAACGACTCTTATAAGGCTCGTCGCCTTATTTATCATAAATTGTGATAATACTTTTATCATAACTTTTATCATAACATATAATAATACTTTTATCATAACATACATACAAGATACACTCACACACACACACACAGACGCGCGCGCGCGCAAATATTGCGTGTGATTGACAGACAGACAGAAGAGAACACCACCCACACCGTCCATTTCTCCCAGTCTAAAGGAATCCACTGCGACTTTTCAACATTCCAGGCGGGACTTTCTCCATTCAACACCTTAAAGGTAGGAGGGAGGGGAAGAGGGAGGAGGTAGAGTTGTGTGTCAGATGAGGTAGGAGGAGACGGATGTGAAGTAGTAGGGAGGAGGTTAAGAGAAACGAGAGAGAGAGAGAGCATTATGGGAAGGAGTGTATATGTGGATGTGGATGTATAAGAACGTGTGTGTATGTAGATATATGTATGTACGCGTGCGCATGTGTTAATGTTAGTACAGCAACAGTCGGGGGAATCCCCTCTACACACACCAAGCCTTTAGTTACCATCAGCAACAGCTCACCACCATTACCCCCCAACTCTGTACTTCTGCTTGTTCTCTCTTGTCGTCTGTTTCCAGTCATTTCTTCTGTCTTCTAATTCTGTTTTCAATTTTTTTCCTTCTACCTTTTATTTTTCCACTTGTTTTCAATCATTGGACAACAGCCATGGCTTGAAGAGTTCTTCATCAGTGGTTCCCAACCATTTTTCTTCTACCTATGGACCCCTTTCATCCCTATTTCACTTGGGTGGGCCCTCATAAACATTTCGATGTTTAGACAATCCTATTACATTTTCGTAATTAATTATTAGGAATTGTATATAAACATCGTTTAAAATATTCGGTGCATTGGACTCCGGTTGAGAATCATTGGTTTCGAACAATTCGACTCTATTAGTAATTCTGTTGGTGTCACTTTCGACGAAACCCTAATTTATAGGGACGTGAACAAACCAACACTGGTTCTTAACCGGGTGGGTGAAAAACGCAGAAACAATGGTGCACACACATACATTAATAAATACATTAGACATACATACATACATACATACATACATACATACATACATACATACATACATATATATATACATATATAGATATATATATGTATATATATATATTATTTGTTTCAGTCATTTGAATGCGGCCATGCTAGAGCACCACCTTAATGGGTTTTAGTCGAATAAATCGAGCACAGGACTTATTCTCGGTCTCTTTTGCCGAAACGTTAAGTTACTGGGACATAGACACACCAACATAGGTTGTCAAGCGATGTTGAGGGGGGGGGGGGCAAGCATACACAAGCACAAATATATATATCGTTGCTATTATGTTAAGCTGTCGTATGTCCAAATTAGACAAAATGCGTTTTTTTTTTTTTAATATTTATTTTTGCTTACAATAGCCGGTTCTTTTGGTCAAACTATCACATCTCCAGTTGCTTCAGATGCCAAGCACATGGCTACTGGCAGGATCAGATGCCAAGATATCAAAAAATGTCAAAGTGTAGTACAACGGGTTTGCTATGGAATGGTGAAACTATTTTTTCGTCTTCTGAAAAAGCAACGTTTTGGACTTACGGCACTTTTGCATAATAGCAGCGATATATATATATATTAATAATGGGGAAGGCAGGTTTATAGGATTACCTTGACACTTTATGGACGGGAAACCTGAGGTAATCCCATAAACCGACCTTCCCCAGTTTTGATATATATATATCTGGAGCCTCCACAGTTTCTGTCTTATCAAATTCACTCACAATTCAAGAACAAACCATTGTCCGGTACTGGTCTATAGATGAAGACACTTGCCCAAAATGCCGCCACTGCTCAGTAGGACTGAACCCGAAACCACATCGTTACAAAGCAAGCTCCTTAACCACACAGCCATATCTTACATCTAAACTTTTACTTCGTTCTTCCTTTCTACTTTGTATTTGTCTTTCTATCTTTTATTCATTCTTCCTTTAATTTTACTCATTTCTTCTGTCTTTCGCCTTCTTATATCTCCTCCTACGCTTAGTCTTACCCCTTCTTTTCCCTCCTACTTGTATTTTAGTTAGTTTTTTCTCCTTTCCCCTTTTCTTGTCCCTTTTTTTTTTTCCTTTCGCTTTCTCCTCTCTCTCTCTCCTCTATCTTTTGCTTCTGTTTCCAAACTTCTTTCTTCTCCACCATCATCTTGGCTGCACCTAAATTCCTTTTTGACCCGTTGAACTTGTTCATTCCGTCATGGGTATATGTGTGTATGTGTGTGAGTGTGTGTGTCTGTGTGTATGTGTCTGTGCCATACATATATATACACACACATACACTCACACAAACATTCAGCTTCGTATCCGTTATTATTGGAGCAACAGGATACAAGCCAGCCAGTCTGGAGCAACGTATGACTGAACTTGGGTTCATGAGGAGAGGACGCAAATCCTTAATTCGTACGCTACAAATGATCCTGATATCTGGGACTGTACAAATCCGCTAAACCTTCTTAAGATTTGAAGAATAATGAACAACACAACACTTTTTACTTCACAACCTTGCTGCCAGGCAGGTGATCGGTCAAAAGTAACTCTCAATGAAAAAGTGAAAGGGGAAAACATACATACATGCATACATACATAATTACATACATACACATACATGCATACATACATACATACATACATGCATACATGCATACATACATACATACATGCATGCCTGCAATCATACATACATACATTCATACGTACGTGCATGTATACATACATACAAATATACATGCAAACATACATACATGCATACATACATACATGCATACATACGAACATACATAAACACATACACACATACATACATACACACACATACATACATACATACATACGTACATGCCCGTGACTGGCTGAGATCGGGCTATGTGAAATAACATGTGTCCTAGTCACCGCGCAGGGAAATCGAAACTGGAACCTCATGATTGCGGAGTATAGTTAACGACACAATGATCAGTCGGACGTATAGATTAGCTACATGGGGAGGAGGCAACAGGCAAACAGGCAAACAGGCCGACAGACACATCGATAGACACTTCACCTCCCCCTCCACCACCACCACCACCATTACCACTGCCTTCATTCTGTACACACCTCACATTCCATCAGACCTTTTGCACCCCACTCACCTGCCACTAAGCCTCTCACCCCTTCACCCACTACTGGACCTTTCCCCTCTCCCCCCAATCTCCCCATCATCCAGGTCATTAGACATTCCTAAACATCTCTCTCTCTCCCTCTCTAAACTACTTTATCATAGACCTTCCCACTATTCGATTTTACTCTGTCTCCTCTCTCCCTTCTCTCTCTCTCTCTCTCTCTATTTCTTTTTGTCTTCTTTCTCTCTACTCCCCTCATTACTTCATCTGACATGCATTTCACCCTCCCTTCTCTGCCTTTCATTTCCCTCCCACTCTCTCCCTATTTCTCTCACTTTCAAAATACCTTTGTTTCTTACAACATATTTCTTTCTCTTCCCCCTTTATTTATCCCCTCTCTCTCCCCTCTTCATCTGTCCCCTCCCCTCATCTCTCTCTCTCTCTCTCTTATTGTCTCACTATTCCCGTCCATCGTCAGCAGCCGAGTCCAATTAAAGAACTCTGCTGTCATGGTAGTTCCTTATCACACACTTCTCCCTACTCCCACCCTATCCACCATCGCCTTCAGCAAAACTTCCCCCTCTCCCTCACCAAGCACCCATCATCATCATCACCGCAACTCTCACCAACCACCATAACCACCACCACCACCACCACCACCAGCAGCACTACCACCACCACCACCATTACCTCCAGCGCCATCTTTTCACCAAAACAATTTCTTTTCAACAGAAACACTTCAAGACAAAGATTCTTTCACTGTTCCTTTTATTTCGTTCTGCCTGTTCTTTATTATAAACATACTCTCTCCAGCTTCGTCATCATCTGCTGGGGTACTCCGAGTTTTAAACAACACTTCTACTTATATTCTCTACTTCGTAGTACGTCGTCGTTTATTTGTATACTCCCAGTCATTCGGAACTTTTTCAGTATTAAACCAGTCTTAAATCTCCTTCTGTTGCACTCCGACGTACACACATTTCCATATATATATATATATATATATATATATATATATATATATATATATATATACTTATTACAATTAAAAGGGTAAAGGATTATCAATTATTAATTTATCATTTATTAATTTATTAATAAATTAATAATTAATAATTTTTACCAAGCCCTTCGGTATGTAAGCACCACTATCGGTGTGGAACTTATTTAAAAGTTCTTATACATTTATAAACAAAATTAAGGGATCAGCAACAGGTTGCTTCACCACATACCGAAGTTCAGAAATAGCATTTTTAGCTGCTATATAATATAATATAATACAAAAAATATATATACATGTATACACACATATATGTACATACTTACATCTACATGTGTATATATATGCATATCAGGGTACAGGACGTTAGAACAATGAACTACAGACAACGGAACGAACACATAGGAAAACGGAAAGTCACTTGGAATATTTCTTCATCAGCTGTCTCTATTCTAACCTGACGTTTCGAAGATATATATATATATGTAGAGAGAGAGAGAGAGAGAGAGAGAGAGAGGGAGAGAGAGAGAGAGAGGGAGAGAGAGAGATAGAGAGAGAGATGGATATATAGATGGGTATATATGTGTGTGTGTGTGTATATGTGTGTATGTATGTATATATGTATATACGCATATGTATATGTATGTGTAGAGAGAGAAGGGGGAGACAGATAGGGGAAATAGGTAAATAGATATCGATATATTATATATATATATATATATATATATATATATGGCGAGAGAGGGGGAGGGGGAGGGGGAGAGTTGAACTCCTCGAATATTCTCCCTCCACCACCGCCATCTTCCTTCAGTAGTCGTAATTTAACACCTTAACTCGCAGCCCCCATTCATTCTGGTTCTTCCCTCTATTCCTTCCTCTTCCGTTATGGAGGTTCGCTACACCACCAGCACCCCTCCTTTATCTCCTCACACACACTCTCTCTCTCTCTCCCTCTCTCCCTCCCTTTCTCTCAGTCCCCTTTCCCTTCTCCTACCTAAACAGTGAAACATGACCCCTACAGATATTTGTTTCAGCAGGCCCACTTCTTTGAACATGTTGAATTCAAGTTTCTTCGTGTAGGTAGAGTGATCCCTCGCCCCCTTTCCCAGTCAGTAGGTGTGTGTGTGTGTGTGTGTGTGTGTGTGTGTGTGTGTGTGCGCGTGTGTGTGTGTGTGTGTAGTGTGCCCTTGTATATAAATATCTCTCATCCCAACCCAGCAACTTAGCTATATGTCGATATATACGTACATACACACACATGTATATATATATATATATATATATACATACACACACATTACATTCATTTATACATACAGACGTGTGTGTGCGTGCGTGTGTGCGTAAAAGTTTGTATGTACAAACAGGAGAAAGTGTACTCAATACAAGAAGTAGAGTTTGTTTATTCTTCGGAGTTCATTGCTTCAAACTCCGCTAAACAATTCAGAACGCCAGCAGATTTCAACGTGGTGGATTGGGAAGGCGTTTCAAAGAGTTTAATGTGTGCTGAGGAAGATAGAATATTTTGTATGAAACCAGAAACCGGTCCACATGTATACCTGTACCATTAAATAATATAGCGTTATGCCATATAGGTACATATCATTTTTACTCTTTTACTTGTCAAGCGATGTTGGGTGGGGGGAACAAACAGAGACACGACAGTCTTCTTTCAGTTTCCAACAACCAAATCCACTCATGAGGCTTTGGTCGGCCCGAGGCTACAGTAGAAGACACTTGACCAAGGTGCCTTGCAGTGGGACTGAACCCGGAATCATGTGGTTGGTAAGCAAGCTACTTTACCACACAGCCAATGATGCGCCTATAATT